>NC_091391.1:10714526-10735000 GCF_038502225.1 Cherax quadricarinatus
ATTAGGCATCCTTTCAAAGATACGGTACTATGTACCCCAGGCAGCTCTTCTGGCTTTGTACCATCACTTATCATATTTGTGCATGGGGATCAACCATGGCAAATTGCCTTAAACCTTTAATAACCCAACAAAAAGTTGCAGTGCAGTTGATTACTAACTCCTGCATTAGACAACACACTCCACCTCTTTTCAAGAGTCTTAACTTTCTTAATGTACAAAACATCCACACTTATTATTGTGCCTACTACATACACAGAACACTATACTCTAATGTAAACCCTCCTCTCAAACTCTTCCTTGATAACTATAACAGAACACACAACCATAATACGAGATACAGGTCACTCTTCAATATCCCTCGTGTTCATCTCTCCCTGTGCAGAAATGCTATGCACATAAAAGGCCCAAAGATCTGGAATTCATTGCCAGAACACACTAAAGGACTCCTGTTTGCAAATCAGTTCAACCATTTGAGGATCGGTCACGTACTATTACATCATTACAGCCAGGGGTCACTCACGTACTTGTGCACATAAATTCTAGTGCCTTTGAATTGAGCGGGAGAAAGCTGTTAGGCCTACATGTGAGAGAATGGGTCTGCGTGGTCAGTGTGCACAGAACAAAAGAAAATTGGGCACCCAGTGGTGCATTGTGGGAGTGCCATTTTAGTACACCTTGTCCACCATGCCTGGCGGTAAGAAACTTTTCATTCCTCGGTGGATTGGGACACTTGTTCCCTAATGACAGTTCTAATACACATGGAAGTGCCATTGGAGATAACTTTCAAGGTTCTGAAGAGGTTGTGACTGAAGCTAATTACCATTATTTATTTATTTATTTCCAATTTGAGCACACATACAGAGGTACAAAAAAATACAGATAAGAGCAGCATGCCAAAGCCACTTATACTATGCATAGCATTACGGGCTGGCTTAAAATTAACTTAAGATTAACTAATGATGAAATCCATTAATGTAAACAGATTACTATAAAGCACAAGTGAGTATTACAAAGACAGGTCATATGGTTGCATTCAGTCATATGAAGGATTCTGTTAGGTAGTGTATTTAAAAAATAATAAAGTTAGATTCGGTTTTAGGTTTAACATTTATGTGATATAATTGTGAGAAACATTTAAGATATACAATTTATAAGGTTCAGTTATTCAGTATTTATTTGGTTTTGGGTGAGTAAGTGATCTTTGAGAAGAGACTTGAATTTATAAACAGGTAGTGTTTCTTTTATATTTACAGGTAATGAATTCCAGATTTTAGGGCCTTTTATGTGCATTGAGTTTTTGCATAGTGTGAGATGGACACGAGGAACATGAAAGAGTGATCTGTGCCTTGTGTTAAGGTCATGTGTTCTGTTGAGGTTGGCAAGGAGATGTTTGAGGGGAGGGTTAATATCAGAGTTAAGTGTTCTATGTATGTAATAGGTGCAGTAATAAGTATGGATGTTTTGTATGGTGAGTAGGTTTAGTGTATTGAATATTGGTGGAGTGTGCTGCCTGTAGTGAGAATTTGTTATCATTCTAACTGCAGCCTTTTGTTGGGTAATAGTGGTCTGAGATGGTTAATTGTTGTTGAGCCCATGCACAAATTCCATAGGTGAGATAGGGGTAAATAAGAGAGTGATATAGGGCCAGGAGGGCTGATACCAGTAATAGTGAGGAAAACCCAGACGATCCTCAACCTTCAACCTCTTGTGCTTGGCCGTCTTGTTCACATTCAGTTGTACCAGAACGAAAGAGGAAACTCGTATTTTCCCATGTCCGGGGCTCAGATGTGAGAGGTGGTGATGATAGTGATAGTGAATATTATCTCCAAGCTGTTGAAAACAGTTCTAGTAGCGAGAATGAAGTGGAATATTCTCCAGTGAACAGTCAGTATATATGATGATACTTGCACTCTGGTAGTGTGCCATATGCTGTTCCAAGGGTAAGCAGTACATCTCAGAGTACATCACATAGCCATACAACAGGAACAGATAGTGAAAATGAAGATGATATTGTTACATTGGGGATCAAAAATATGCATGTGTTAGAAGGTGGTGGTGGTGGTGCCAGCCATGAGGCACCAGCAGCAGCCCATGCTGGTACTCATGCCACTGAGTCAGCTCAGCTACAACAAAGACCACCCTCACCTACCCATCCACCACACCAACCTAAACAACCACAACCTCCACAACCACAACCTCCACAACCACAACCTCCACAACCACAACCTCCACAACCACTTGCCAGTATCCACCAGCAGACAGCACCTGGGATTGGCAGGAAGCTGCCAATTTTGTTCCCAATCCCCATCACTTTAATGAAAGTCAAAGTGGACTATGGCCATCTTGCACACTTGGGAACAATACCACTGAACTGGAATGTTATGAGTTATTCTTTGACAAACCCTTAATGGAAATGATTGTCAGGGAAAGCAATGCATACTTTGATTACACCATGGCAAACACAGTTCTTTCACCAAGATCACGGCTACACCAGTGGAAGGAGACAACTGTGGCTGAGATGTATCTTTTGTTTGCCACAATAATGCTTATGCCCCTTGTATATAAGCACAGTGTCAAATCATGCTGGTCAACAGACTACCTCATTGCAACCCCAGCTTTCAGTGATATAATACCAGTCAATCGATTTGTGCTACTGTTATGTATGCTACACTTCTTAGACAAAACCAGCCTGACAGAAAAGATAGGTTATATAAGATTAGAAATGTGTTTATGTATCTTAAAAACAGAAATTCAATATGTATTTTTATCCCTTCAGGAAGCTTGTTATTGATGAGTCTGATTTTGTTCAAAGGAAGACTCATTCAAGCAGTATATACCAAGCAAGAGGAAATGCTTTGGCATAAAGTTGTTTATATTTTGTGATTGCTACAGTTGTCTTGTATTGTATATTATTGAGTGCACTGGAATTAATACATTGCAAGATACCAGGAAGTTATTGGGTATCTCTGGTGATGTGGTTAGAACAATATATTATATACTGATAACTGGTACACAAGCCCCTCACTCATTTTTTGCGAGTGAACATGATAGATGTGTGTGGCACAGTGTGTGCAAATCGTAAACATATGCCCAGGTTCGATGCAGTCACTCGTAGATGTGAGGTGCAGGCATTTGCTGCCAATAACATCATGGCATTTAAGTGGCATGACAAACGAGATGTTACACTGTTATCATCAGTTCACCCAAATGAAATGACACACACTGGCAGGCAGCATAGAGAGACCAATGAACTCATTCTAAAACCTGTAGCTGTGATGGACTACACCCTCAATATGCGCTCAGTGGACAAATGTGACATGCAAATTGGGTTTGCTGATTGTGTTCGCAAGAGTTATAAGTGGTACATAAAACTCTTCTTTCATCTTGTAGGCATTTTCATGCTCAATGCTTTTAATGTGTATAAGTAGAAGACCAGAAACAAACCACCATATGGTAATTTTTGTTTGTCATCAGACAAATATTGTTCTTGTACCAAGTAACAACTTGGGTGGCTCGGTAGATGTGAGGTTGCTATCCCAGAGTACTGTTTACTGACGTGAAGGGTAGGGTATGGCATGATTTCCGTGCTGCATCTGCACTGCTGGCTGTATTGAGGTCTTCTTGGCTGGGAGGGGAACTTACTGGCTTTTCATCCCTTCTAGTAACTGTCCCTTTTCCTTTTTTTTCCTTTCCTTCTTTTTTTCCTTAAAATAATAAGAAAGAAGTACCTCCATCATTGAGACTTTTTCCCATGACCCCACTCCTCCTCCCATGCCCCTTTTTGTTACTGCATCCTATTCTGACTCGGCTTCATTATTGGATCATTCTCCAGACTTTTCCCATACCCCTGTACCTCCTGCTGGTGACACTTCGTGACCTGCTGCAGGTGCCAAGGCTCTGCCCATTTCTTTTAGTGCCTCTGCCTCTTGCACATCTTTAACTATGCTTCCAGCTTCCCCAATATGGTGTAGTTTTTTCCAGATTGCCCACCTGCCTCAGGTTGGAACACCCATGATCCTACACCTAAATGTATTAGACCATTTGCTGTCGATAGCCCTTCATTTCTCCTATTTTCACCTAGAAATGACCTACACGACACCCACTTCCTTTATGCCCCATGTTTACAAGTATACAGTGGATCAAATTCTTTTCCTTGCAGCCAACGTCTCCAGCTGATTATCATACCACAGTATTGGTAAAGCTCTTTTATGACATGTTGGCCAAAATATATCCTTTCACATTCTTTGGAGTGATGGGTCCATCATTATAGTTCAGAATGCAGACCAAGCTCATGATCTTTCCCATCTTCCATTAACATTCCTATCATAGTTCACACGCAAGCTACTCTCAGTTCCTGCAGTGGTACGGTGGTCTTATCGCATACCATTGTGCAATGTAATTTTCTGCCTTGTAGTGACAATATTTTAGGGCAATTAGCCTTTCAGGTCCTCCCAATTCTCAAGGTGGATACGTATGTCCTGCTTGCTCGGAGGTGGAGGTACTTTCCCAGTAGCATCGCACCCTTTACCTTTGATTGTTGTGAACTCCCATCCTCTGTTTATATCTCGGGACATCGCCTAGGGATCTAAAAAGTAGTCCCTACATCCCAACAGTGTCAAAATTGTTCATGCTTCAGACACCCAGCTAAATACTAAGGGTCTGCGGAAGAGTACCTGGTCTGCGGTGCTGCGGATCATGCCAATACATGTTGCAGTCTTCCTCTTTTGTCTTAATTTTAGCAAAACTCATCCTTCTTTTTTTACACCAATGTCAGGTCTGCCTAAATGAATGTGAAATCCGTTGTCTTAAGGGGAGCGAAAACCTTGCTTATAATAATAATAATAATATAATAATAATATTTTTATTTTACTACAAGTACATGCACATGGTATACAGACCTAGCTGACATCAATGACATACTACTATATAGAAAGCCCCTTGTTATGCTCAACATTTCGGGCAAATTAGGTCAGTGTCCCAATATGCGACCCACACCAGTCGACTAACACCCAGGTATCCATTTTACTGATGGGGAACATAGACAACAGGTGTAAAGAAACACGCCCAATGCTTCTACTCTGGCTGGGAATCGAACCCAGGCCCTTACCATGTGAAGCGAGAGTGTTAGCCACCAGGCCACCAGAGCACTGAGGCCGAAAAGGAGAACTGCTGGGGAATTGTAAATGTCAGAGGAATGCAAAGAGACTTGGGTTTAGGAGACAGGTTCAACTGTTGTTTCTCGGCTCCGCCTTCTGGGAAATATTCCTCATGTTCCTTATTCTTGAGTAGCTAGGTGACCTCCAAGCTACACCTACCAGCTCCTCCAGTACCATGTCTTCCAGGGTCACCTTCGTCACTAATTCTTTTGCAGTTTTACCCTCTGAAACCCCCACTACCTTACCTCTTCCTACCTCTACTTCTTCATCTTACCTGCAAGTTTCTCAGTGCAAGGCCTCGCATACCTGTACCTTCTTTGCAACTATTACCTGCGAAATTGAACCTGTCTCCTAAACCCAAGTCTCTTTGCATTCTTCTGGTGTTTACAAATCCCCAGCAGTTCCCCTTTTTGGCCTCAGTGCCTAATTCTCACCCCGTATCTAACTCTCACATGAAGGTGGAGGTTCACCCCCTATCACGTGATCCCCTCTTCTCCTCTTCCCCCAGACTTCTTCCCCAGTCCCCTTCTAGTCTCCTTCCTCTCTTGTTACACCCGAGGACTTTTCTGTCCCTTCCGGCTCATCTCTCCAGGTTCATATTCCCCTCCACTTCTCAGACCTCTTTTGTTCCCTCCATAGTCTCACCGATCTCTACTTGTTCTACCTCACTTGTCTCTGAAGTCATGGTATCGGCATCTTCTTTGTTCCCAGAAACACTTGACGCTATCTCCGACTATATTGTGGACATGAAGCCCTCCATGGACACCAGTATGCCTCCTTGTGCCAATTCATATTTTTCACAACTATTCCAGCATTGTTTTCCTCTACAGCATTCTGATTCCTCTTTGCTTACATACTTTCCATTGCATCCACACATTGACTTCACTGACCCTACTAGCCTGTAGATTTTATCACTTCTCATTGTTGGCATACCTATCTTCGTGAAAAATTACTTTACAAAGGAATCTTCAGGGGTAATTGGAGAGAGCACCAGGTGTTGATCTCCCAGTTTTCCCCAGTATATGTCCAGTTACAAGAGCCTGAAGTTCGTTCAGTGATTATCCATCCCGTTATGGGCAATGTGCTGTTGTGTTCTCCTGATCCCTTTCCTCATGAAACTTTTAATGAGAGTGCACTTCTTGTAGGTATTGGTTTACTGTTTCAACAGATCTTTGTTCTCAGCTGCATTATACTCCAGCTCGTATTTATTTGCACAGGTGGTATACAGTTAACATAAGAACATTAAAAAGGAGGAACACTGCAGAAGGCCTGCTGGCCCATACTAGGCAGACCCTTTACAATCCATCACACTAACAAAACATTTGCCCAACCAATTTTCAGTGCCACCCAAGAAATAAGCTCTGTTAACCCTATCCACTCATATGCAAGCCCCACTCAAATCCAACCCGTCAAACTCATGCATTTATCCAACCTAAATTTGAAACTACCCAACGTTTTAGCCTCAATAACCCAACTAGGTAGACTGTTCCACTCATCAACTACTTTATTTCCAAACCAATACTTTCCTATATCCTTTCTAAATCTAAACTTGTCTAATTTGAATCCATTACTGCGGGTTCTCTCTTGGGGAGATATCCTCAAGACCTTTTCTATGTCACCTTTATTAATACCCATCTTCCACTTATACACAACGATCATGTCTCCCCTCATTCTTCGTTTAACAAGTGAATGTAATTTAAGGGTCTTCAATCTTTCTTCATAAGGAAGATTTCTAATGCTATGTATTAATTTAGTCATTCTACGCTGAATGTTTTCTAACGAATTTATGTCTATTCTGTAATATGGAGACCAGAACTGGGCTGCATAATCTAGGTGAGGCCTTACTAATGATGTATAAAGCTGCAGTATGACCTCTGGACTTCTGTTGCTTACACTTCTTGATATAAATCCCAGTAATCTGTTCGCCTTATTACATACGTTTAGGCATTGCTATCTTGGTTTAAGGTTACTGCTTACCATAACCCCCAAGTCCTTTTCACAAACTGTATGGCTAAGTTCTGCATTATTTAACTTATAAGTGCTAGGGTTATGGACACTCCCAAGCTTCAGAATCTTGCATTTATCTACATTGAACTGCATCTGCCACTTTTCTGACCAGGTCCTGAATTTGTCTAAATCCTCCTTTAGTTCCCTGATATCTATGTTTGAATCAATTATCCTACCTATCTTTGTGTCATCAGCGAATTTGCTCATTTCACTAGTAATTCCCTCATCAAGATCATTGATATATATTATAAACAACAACTGGCCCAAGACTGATCCCTGTGGAATGCCACTTGTCACAGATCCTCACTCGGATTTAACCCCATTTATGGACACTCTCTGCTTCCTGTCAGTGAGCCATGACTCTATCCATGAGAGCACTTTTCCCCAAATGCCATGAGCTGCCACTTTCTTTAACAGTCTTTGGTGCGGAACTCTATCAAATGCCTTACTAAAATCTAAGTAAATAATATCAAATTCTTTATCGTGGTCAACAGCCTCAAAAGCTTTACTGAAGAAAGTTAATAAATTAGTTAGACAAGAACGGCCTCTCATGTATCCATGCTGAGTATCATTAATCAAGCTATGCTTATCGAGATGTCTTTTTATAATCTCAGCTATAATTGACTCTAGTAATTTGCCTACAATTGAGGTCAGGCTTATTGGGCGGTAATTTGATGGTAACGACTTGTCCCCTGCTTCAAAAATAGGAATTACATTAGCCATCTTCCACATATCAGACACCATTTCACTAGTGACTGTGATGTTACATAATTTATCTTCTTCTAGCCCACTATAAAAATTAATTACTGGAATATTGTTAGTGTCTTCCTGTGTAAAAACTGAGAGAAAATAATTATTTAAAATCTAGCACATTTCATTCTCTTTGTCAGTAAGATGCCCATAGTTATTTTTAAGGGGATCTATCTTATTTCTAACTTTTGTTCTATAGACCTGGAAAAAACTTTCTGGGTTAGTTTTCGAATCCCTAGGAACTTTAATTTCGTAATCCCTTTTAGCTTTTCTTATCCCTTTTTTAACGTCCTTCTTAATGTCAATATACTGATTCATAAGAAAATCCTCACCTCTTTTGACACCAGTTTTGGTAATCCCGCACCTCCTCCTAACTTCCAAACTACGAATTCTCTGCATTATATTCACACCACACATTGCCCTCAGACATGACATCTCCACTGCCTCCAGCCTTCTCCTCGCTGCAACATTCATCACCCACGCTTCACACCCATATAAGAGCGTTGGTAAAACTATACTCTCATACATTCCCCTCTTTGCCTCCAAGGACAAAGTTCTTTGTCTCCACAGACTCCTAAGTGCACCACTCACTCTTTTTCCCTCATCAATTCTATGATTCACCTCATCTTTCATAGACCCATCCGCTGACACGTCCACTCCCAAATATCTGAATACGTTCACCTCCTCCATACTCTCTCCCTCCAATCTGATATTCAATCTTTCATCACCTAATCTTTTTGTTATCCTCATAACCTTACTCTTTCCTGTATTCACCTTTAATTTTCTTCTTTTGCACACCCTACCAAATTCATCCACCAATCTCTGCAACTTCTCTTCAGAATCTTTCCTTTCTTATGCCCTAGTAGATATTTCAGCCTTTTATTCATCCATTTTGGGTTATTTCTATTTGATCTAATTTCTTTATACGGGATATACTTTCTTTGAGCAGCATGTATGGTGTTCAGAAAGCTCTTGTTGATAGCTATCTTCATTACCCCATTGTAATCTGCGTAAGCCAATTGTGATCTGCTAAGTGAAAGTCTGGAACTGTTACCGAGTTGTCCCTACTATCACACTTCCATTCTATACTAAAGGTAATTTCTTTGTCATCACTTGTGCCGAGTTTCTCATTAATTTCTAAATTACTAACAAGGGTTTCCTTGTTTGTCAGAACCAAATCAAGAATGTTATTTCCTCTTGTAGGTTCTGTCACAAACTGTTTCAAAAAACATTCCTGAACTACTTCTAAGAAGTCATTTGATTCTAAATTCCCAGTCAAGAAATTCCAATCAATGTGACTAAAGTCCCCTAGAATTACTACATTATCGTGCCTTGTGGCCTTAACAATTTCCTCCCACAGTAATTTCCCTTGGTCCCTATCTAAGTTTGGGGGACTGTATATCACTCCTAGAATCATTTTTTATGGTCCTCTGAAAATTCTATCCAGACAGACTCTGTATGTGTTACTTCAGACTTAATACCCGTTTTTATGCAACAGTTCAAGTGATCTCGGACATACAGTGCCACCCCACCTCCCTTACTGATATTTCTATCTACTTGGAACAAATTAAAACCCTGAATGTGTCATTCTGAAGGCATGTCCCGACTTTTGGAATTAAACCATGTCTCAGTGATTGCAAATACAACAATGTTACCTGCACTAGCAACTAATCTCAACTCATCCATCTTATTCCTAGCACTATGGCTATTAGCATAATATAATTTTAAAGACCCTCCTTTCTCTTTACCCTTCCTGCTCATATCTGTTTTTTCACTAAACCTATTACTGTTCTTGTCGCCTAGTGCCATTGGCTTTACAATATCCACCTCATTCTGCCTATTACTAGTTCCCCTAGAACTCGTAATATTACTACACTCTATTCTCGCCAAAACCCATACCACTATCTATTCCTAGTTTAAAGCCTTAACAGCTCCTTCAGTTTGCTCTCTGTGTCTCTTCCCTACCAGTGCATTCTGTATCTCGGGTGTTGCATGCTTGATCACTTCTCTGCCACTGCCCATCTTGTTGTTAGGTAATTTTAATGCTCATCATCATCTCTGAGGAGGGTCCCGCTGTGACTCGTGGTGATCAGTTGGAGACTCTTCTCACATCTCATCGTCTTCATGTTTTAAATTTGGTTGCTCCCACCCATATTGACTCTCACACATAGTCTCTCTCTTGCATCGATCTTTCTATCTGTTCCTCGTCAGTTTTTCTTGATTACACTTGGTCCATTTTCCCAGATTTTCATGACAGCAATCACTTTCCTATTATTCTTACTTCTGCTACATATTCCCAACCATCTCATAGGGCCCATTGGCAGTTTGAATGAGTGAATTGGGACTTATACTCTCATCTTTCCACTTTTTGTGAAGTCCCTTCTTCTTCCTCTATTGATGAGCTGGTGCACCAGTTTTTGACCTTGAGTTTTGACTGCAGCATCATCTTCTATTCCTCAAATCTCAGGCAGACATTCTCAGACATGCATACCTTGGTGGTGTCCTGCATGTTCTCGTGCAGTGTGTTTCAAACATGCTGCATAGGGCCGTTATCAATATAATCGGACTGCAGATCAACTTTTGGATTTAAAGCGAGCAAGGGCAGTTACTCACCATGTCATACATGATGCTAAACACACTTGCTGGCAAGACTACATTTCTACTGTTACCTTGACTTCCCTTATGTGTGCGGTTTGGAAGAAGATATGGAAGTTGTGTGGCAAGTATGCTCTGGACACAGCTCGTATTTTGCGGGATGCTGGTGTTAATGTTGTGGAACCTCTTGAAGTTACAATGGAAATCGGGAACTATTTTGTCAGTGTCTCCCAAGGACTTCAAATCTGTCCCTCGTTTCTCGCTTCTTAGTCTGCCAGGGAGAAATTGCCCTTTGGATTTCTCTTCAAATGGGATGCAGTCATATAATGCACCTCTTGCTCTCTTAGAGATAGAGTCCACGTTTTTCACTTGCCAGTCATCAGCAGCAGGGCCAGATGATATTCATGTCTGTATGTTACAGCAACTGCATTCTACAGCTCTTATCCTTTTTTGTGCCTTTTAAATCTTGTATGGATGTGAACGGTTCTCCATCAACAATGGAAATCTGCCATTGTACCTACGCTTCACAAACCAGGCACTTTGGGGCTTGATTCCTCTCACTGTCATCTCATTGCTCTGACCAGTGTAGTCTGCAAGGTGTTGGAATGATTGGTGAATAGACGTCTGATATGGTACTTGAAGACTCACAATAATCCTTCTTCTCTTCAGTATCGCTTTTGCAAGTTCCACTCTACTTTAGATCCCTTGCTCCACTTAGATATGTATATGCAAAATTCCTTTGTTAATAAACACTCTGTCCTAACAGTCGTTTTAGATCTCAAGAAGGCATATGACACCATTTGAAGATTAACATATTAGGCCAGGCACACTAATTGGGCCTCTGCTGTAATATACCTGAGTAGGCATCTTGCTTTCCTCAGACTTCGTTCAGGCCGAGGGAGTCCCAGATGGTTGTGTCGTTAGTACTACCCTTTTTCTCTTGGCTATAAATAATCTACTTTTTGTTCTTCCATCGCATATTTGTCACTTTATGTGGATGACTTCGCTATAGTTTACACAGGCATTGACTGTCGCCTGGTAGCGGCTTCCCTTCAGAAAGCTATTGACAATGTTGTTCAATGGGCCATGGATTTGAATTTTCTAGTGCAAAAAACCCATTTCATTACATTCACTAGGCATCCTCTTGTCTCAGATATTCCAGTGTATTTGCAAGGCTCACTTATCCTGGAGTGTGATACGGTCAAGTTTCTTGACCTTCTGTTTGATCGCAGGTTAACATGGGAACCTCACATTTCTTCTTTGAAGGCAGCTTGCCATGGTTAGCTGAACCTCCTTAAAATTTTTGCACATCGTTCATGTTCATACAAGGTATGTATGAAGCAGGTATCATTGAGGAAACCCAGAAGATGATGAGATATGGAGAGAGAGCATAGGAGATGGTACAGAAATAGAAAATGTGTTACTGAATTGCTTAAAAACACAAATATATTGCAACAGAGGAAAGACAGTCTTAGCAGGGAGATCATTGAATTAGAGCAAAAACTTAAGATGTCATACCTAACACAAGAAGTACAAAGAAAACAAAGGACCATGCAGGATATTGCAAGAAACCCAAAATATTTCTATTCCTATGCAAAATCCAAGCTAAGAACTTCCTGTATAATTGGACCATTTGAGGGGAGATTTGTATACTAACGATGAACAGGAAATAAAGTTGCGAGTAAAGGCAAATTAACTGATCATCAAGCAAAGAGAGATAGTAAAGGGCAACGAGTGACTAGCTCCCTTAAAGATGTTGCAGATATATGGAATAGGTGGTAAGTTACTAAATGCTGCAAAGAGTTTTTATGAAGGTTTACTATACAAATAGTAGGAGTATAAGAAATAAGATAGATGAGCTCAGATTGCTTGCATGTGCAGGTAATATAAATATTATTGCTATAAGAGAGACCTGGTTCAACTTGATAGAGAAATGCTTTCTGAATGCAGCATACAGGGTTATAAACTATTCCACACTGATAGGGTCAACAGAAAGGGTGGTAGAGTGGCGATGTATGTCAGAGGTAATTTGAATTGTTGTGTTAGACATGATATAAGATTAGAAACATCGGACACAGAATCTGGCTACAGTTTCTCGAGTGTCATGAAAACTTAATTTTGGGTGTGATTTGTAGGCCCCCAAACCTTGACAGAGAGCGCAGTAAACTGCTATGAGACGAAATTCATAAGGCATCTAGATATGGAAATGTTGTGTTAATGGTAGAGCTTAACTTTAGTCAAATTGATTGGATCAATATGATAGGAAATCTTGAGTCTAGTGACTTTCTTGATATGGTTCAGGATTGCTTTTTAAAACAGTTTGTGACAGAACCAACAACGTATCACTACTTAATAATCTTGAGGTTAATGACGAGGTTGGGGAAAGCGATCACAAATCACTTAGTTTCAATATATCATGGAATTACCCAGATAACTGCAATCAAATCTCTTTCCCAGACTTTTGCTTGGCCGATTTCATAGGACTGAAAAATTACCTGTGTGGGCTAAATTGCGATGTCCTGACTATAGGTCAGGTAGGTGGTGTTGTTTTCCAATATGACATTTTTCAGAGCATAGTTCTAGCTGGCCAGACAACTTAGAAATTAGATCTAACAAAAATGATCCCAAATGGATGAACAATAGATTAAAACATCTCATTGGACAAAAGAGAGGCATATATAGGCGTATCAAAAGAGGGAATGGGCAATTAAAAATCTATATATTCAAAGAGAGAAATAAAAAAAGGTATAAGAGAAGAAAAAGGGATTATGAGGCTAAAGTCGCAAGGGATTCGAGAAGTAAGATTAGGGACAAGATTGGCCCACTTAAGAGTAACTCAGGTCAGATCACTGATAGTGATAAGGATATGTGTGGAATTCTCAGTACCTACTTACACTCAGTTTTCACTCAGCAAAATACTAGTGAAATTCCAGAAATAATAAATTATGTAGAACAGGATGATAAACTATGCATGATTGCGGTAATTTGTGATATGGTTCTCAGACCAATGGAGAAATCAAAACCTAACAAATCCCCAGGCCCTGATGAACTGTTTGTAAGAGTGTTAAAGGAATGTAAAGAGGAACTTAGCATGCCTTTGGCTAATCTTTTCAACATATCACTGCAAACTGGCATAGTTCCTGATAAGTGGAAAATGACAAATGTAATACCTATTTACAAGGCAGGTGACAGGTCCCTAGCTTCGAACTATAGATCAATAAGCCTTACCTCCATAGTGGGAAAATTTATGAAATCAATAATTGCCAAAGCAATTCGTAGCCATCTCGAAAAGCATAAATTGATTAATGAATCTCAGCACAGTTTTACAAAGGGGCGTTCCTGTCTTACAAGTTTACTGACTTTCTTCACTAAGGTATTTGAGGAGGTAGATCATGGTATTGAATATGATATTGTGTATATGGACTTCAGTAAGGCTTTCGGTAGAGTTCCATATCAGAGGTTATTGAGGAAACTTAAGGCACACTGAATAGGAGAAATTTTTTCCTGGGTAAAGGCATGATTGACGAATAGGCAGCAGAGAGTTTGCGTAAATGGGGAGAAATCACAATGGGGCACGTCACAAATGGTGTTCCACAGGGGTCAGTGTTGGGCCCCTTGTTGTTCGCAACCTACATAAATGACATAGATGAGGGAATAAATAGCGACATAAGCAAATTTGCTGATGACACCAAAATAGGCCGCCCAGTTCATTCTGATGAGACATTACTCAAGGATTATTTGAATAAACTCATGCAATGGTCGGAGAAGTGGCTAATGCAATTTAATATAGACAAATGTAAAGTACTAAATGTTGGACAGGAAAATAACCATGCCACATATAAACTAAATAATGTAGATCTTAACATTACGGATTGCAAACAGGATTTAGGAGTTCTGGTTAGTAGTAATCTAAAACCAAGACAACAGTGCATTAGTGTTCACAATAAAGCTAACAGAGTCCTTTGCTTCATAGCAAGAAGTATAAATAATAGACGTCCTAAGGTTTTTCTTTAACTCTATATATCCTTGGTTAGGTCTCATTTAGATTATGCTCTGCAGTTTTGGTTACCGTATTACAGAATGGATATAAATGCTCTGGAAAACGTACAAAGAAAGATGACAAAATTGATCCTATGTATCAGAAATCTTCCCTGTGAGGATAGACTGAGGGCCCTGAATCTGCACTCTCTAGAAAGGCATAGAATTATGGGGGATATGATTGAGGCGTATAAATGGAAAACAGGAATTAATAAAGGGGATGTAAATAGCATGCTAAAAATATCTAACATAGACAGGACTCACAGCAATGTGTTTAAATTAGAAAAATTCCGATTCATGAAGGATATAGGAAAGCACTGGTATGGTAATAGAGTTGTGGATGAGTGGAACAAACTCCCAAGTACTGTCATAGACACTAAGACATTGTGTAGTTTTAAAAATAGGTTGGATAAATTCATGAGTGGGTGTGGGCAGGTGTGAGTTGGACCTGACTAGCTACTAGGTCAGACGCAGTGCTCCTCCCTTAAGTAACGTGTCTGACCTCACTAGGTCAAGGCATTGGCTTAAGCCAGTGGGGAGAATTGGAGCTGCCTCACATAGACCAGTAGGCCTGTTGCAGTGTTCATTATTTCTTATGTTCTTATGAAGGCAAATATTCTATTAGTGGGATGGGTCTATGAAGGACCTGCCTAGCATGGGCCAACAGGCCTGCTGCAATGTTCCTCCTTCCTTATGTTCTTGTGTTCTTAAATGAGTGAAATCCCATAAGAACAGTATGAGTCAGTGTTCAGCAACTCACTAAATGACAGCAAGGCAAAAAATGCAGAAATATTTTTCACTCCAGCAGAGGGTTGCCCAGACCAACTAACTGACATTAGTACAAACCCCATAAATTTCAAAAAAGAAATGAACAACATGCCCACTCACTTAGCACCAGGACCAGATTCATGGAATGCATTATTTATAAGGAAGTGCAAAGTACCACTTGCATGAGCTCTCAGTATTCTTTGGAGAAAGAGCTTAGATCTAGGTGAAATACCAGAGGCCTTAAAAAGTGAAGAGACAACTGTTATAAAGTTATTAACACCTGTTTTGTTATGTAGTCTGAAGGTAACTTTAGTAGTGTCTTGGTTCAATTTACCTAGATTGGTTATGAGAAAAGTAAGGTAGTGGTCTGTGGTGTTGTCTGTGATCATTCCTGATTTTAAAGGGTATATTGTGTTAGTCCAGATGTGGTCGAATAAGGAGATACTTGTCTTGCAGATTCTTGTAGGTTTTGTTATTGTTGGTAGCAACAAGCAGCTGCTCATAGTGTTTGTGAATTCGGTTAATTTTGGGTCCTGGTTGTGTAGTAGATTTATGTTGAAATCTCCTGTGAGCAGCAAGTGGTCTGTGTTGATATGTGCATCAGTCATCATGTTTTCTAAAATTTGTGATACATTCAAGTTGATCAGAGTAGTATATAGCTGTTCCACCCCTTTGCTGATCTGTCCTACAGTTGTGTATGGTTGTGTAACCAGGAGTGTCATAAACATCTGTATTTCCCAGCTTTTGCCAGGTTTTGGTGAGTGTGATGATTGACATACTGGTATGCAGAGAATTGAGAAATGCAGTGAGGTCATCATAATGTTTGGTCAAGCATCTGACATTGTAATTAAAGAGTAATGTCTTTGCTTGATCTGTTGTATAATAATTACAGTTGCTGTTCAATGCGTATAAGTTGTTTAATAAAAGGCTGATATCAGGATCACTGCTTGTAACCATAAGACTGAGTGTGACTGCTTTTGGGTTCATGGCCATCTTACCACTATTATCGTACTCAGGAGACTGCACTCTCCTGTCTCTGCATCGGCCATGCCAGCCTTAAAAATGGGTATCTCATGGAACGACATCCTATTCCTCTCAATGAGGTTTCTTAGGTCCTTATTTCAGCTCTTAACTTTCTTGATGATTGTCTGGTTTACCAGTGAGCTCGCAGTATTTACATCCACCGATGCCGTCGCCCTACCACTCTTACCTTATCCTCCCTTCTTGCAGATGAACCTGCCTTTGACTTACACTCACTTTTTTATTTTTTTTCAGCACTATTTTCTGCCCCACAGTGCTGCATGACCCTTGTTGGTTTAGGGCTTAATTTGATTATAATATAATATATAATTTATATTTGTACGAATAAGTCACCATGGGGCCTATGAAGATTTATGATAACGGTTAACCAAAACGAAAATTGGTTAGGAAGAATTTGTTTGATACTGGAACGGATCAGCACTGGAACAACCTTCTGGAATGACATAAGTTTGAGTACTGAGGTTCCACTATATATCATAACTGAAAACTTCTTTAATTCTTTTACTCCTTTAAAATATTGATGATAATTGTATTTAGTGAAACATATAATAATACAAAAATTTTTTTTGTTTTCTAGATCAATATGTTCTGTTGGTAATGGTAGAATATTGTATTATACTGACTCATATTTCTATTGCAGAAGTATTTTGTGGAAGATTACTGCCAGGTTGTATCTTCCTAGACATTATATCTCCAGCACATCAACAAACATCTGTTTTGTACAACAACTGATACTGCAGAAGTATTTTCTGGAACACTACCAGGTTGTATCTTCCTAGACATTATATCTCCAGTACATCAACAAACATCTGCTTTGTACAACAACTGATATTGCAGAAGTATTTTCTGGAACACTACCAGGTTGTATCTTCCTAGACATTATATCTCCAGTACATCAACAAACATCTGTTCTGTACAACAACTGATACTGCAGAAGTATTTTCTGGAACACTTCCAGGTTGTATCTTCCTAGACATTATATCTCCAGTACATCAACAAACATCTGTTTTGTACAACAACTGATACTGCAGAAGTATTTTCTGGAACACTTCCAGGTTGTATCTTCCTAGACATTATATCTCCAGTACATCAACAAACATCTGTTTTGTACAACAACTGATACTGCAGAAGTATTTTCTGGAACACTTCCAGGTTGTACCTAAATGGACACTATACCTTCAGTATTGCAAGAATAACAACACTTGTGATTCTGATCAGTTTTTAAATGGTCTGGTAATATTAATAAAAAACATTTTTCATAAATAGAATTCTATCTAAAAATTGCATTGTGGTTCAAAGAAAAATACAAGTTAGTAATGCTGAAGTTAAGAATTTTCAGAAAATATGTGTTTAAACATAATTAAGAAATAATAATAATAAAGTTTTTCAGTGTATCTGAAAGTTCTAATATATACGTCAATCTTTTTACAAACAAAAAAATCATTGCAATCCTTTAAGTTCAAAAAAAAAAAAACTTAATTAGAGCTCATAAGTGGAAATAGTTTTGTAACCTGATAATATATTTATGAGGAAAACTGTTTCTTCAGTGGCTAAAATAGTTTAAAAGAGTAAATCTTGAAATATGCATTAGAGTATGTAAGAAAGATTAATGATACCACTGTTGTATAACTAAAATATTATAAAATGAAATTTCTTCTCTTGAAAAATATGGAAAAACATAAAGGAAATAAACCATATCAGTGTCCAGAGTGTCTGAAATGTTTTACTGAAAAAGGCAATCTTGTGAAACATATGCGAGTACATACAGGAGATAAACCATTTCATTGTTCAGAGTGTCTGAAATGTTTTACTGAAAAAGGCAATCTTGTGAAACATATGCGAGTACACACAGGAGATAAACCATTTCACTGTTCAAAGTGTCTGAAATGTTTTACTCAAAAAGGCAGTCTTGTGACACATATGCGAGTACACACAGGAGATAAACCATTTCACTGTTCCGAGTGTCTGAAATGTTTTACTGAAAAAGGCAGTCTTGTGAAACATATGCGAGTACATACAGGAGATAAACCATTTCATTGTTCAGAGTGTCTGAAATGTTTTACTGAAAAAGGCAGTCTTGTGAACATATGCGAGTACACACAGGAGATAAACCATTTCACTGTTCGAGTGTCTGAAATGTTTTACTGAAAAAGGCAGTCTTGTGACACATATGCGAGTACACGGGTTCAATCCCGTTCCGAGTGTCTGATGACTCAAAAAGGCAAAACCGATTTCATTTCAATGTTCAGAGTGTCTGAAATGTTTTACTCAAAAAGGCAATCTTGTGAAACATATGCGAGTACACACAAGAGATAAGCCATTTCAGTGTTCAGAGTGTCTGAAATGTTTTACTCAAAAAGGCAGTCTTGTGACACATATGCTAATGCACACAGGAAAAAAACCATTTCAGTGTTCAGAGTGTCTGAAATGTTTTACTCAAAAAAGCAATCTTGTGACACATATGCGAGTACATACAGGAGATAAAATATTTCAGTGTTCAGAGTGTCTGAAATGTTTTACTCAAAGAGGCAGTCTAGTGACACATATGCGAGTACATACAGGAGATAAACCATTTCAGTGTTCAAAGTGTCCCAGATGTTTTATTGAAAAAGGCAATCTTGTGAAACATATGCGAGTACATTCAGGAGATAAACCGTTTCACTGCTCCGAGTGTCTGAAATATTTTGCTCGAAAAAGCAGTCTTGTGACACACATGCAAATACACACAGGAACAAAAGCATTTCAGTGTTCAGAGTGTCTGAAATGTTTTAATCAAAAAGGCAGTCTTGTGACACATATGCGAGTACACACAGGAGATAAAACATTTCAATGTTCAGAGTGTCTGAAACGTTTTACTCAAAAAGGCAGTCTAGTGACACATATGCGAGTACACACAGGAGATAAACCATTTCAATGTTCAAAGTGTCTCAAATGTTTTACTCAAAAAGGCAATCTTGTGACACATATGCGAGTACACACAGGAGATAAACCATTTCAATGTTCAAAGTGTCTCAAATGTTTTACTCAAAAAGGCAGTCTTGTGACACATGCGAGTACACACAGGAGATAAAACATTTCAATGTTAAGAGTGTCTGAAATGTTTTAATCAAAAAGGCAGTCTTGTGAAACATATGTGAGTACATACAGGAGATAAAACATGTTAGTATTCAATGTATCAGGATTATTTTAGCTATATTCACATTCTAATATACACATTTTTTATTAACACAATGGCTGTTTCCCACCATGGTATGGTGGCCTGTAAAAGAAAAACCTTCATCATCATCATTCACTCCATCACTGTCTTGCCAGAGGTGTGCCAACACTAGAGTTATAAAACTACAACATTAACACCCTTCCTTCAGAGTGCATGTACTGTGCTTCCCATCTCCAGGATTCAAGTCTGGCCTTCTTGTTTCCCTGAATCCATTCATAAACCATACCACAGGCAGGGATAGAACCTATGATCAGAGAGTCATAAAATGCCAGACCAACGCACTAGCCACTGGGCCAGGTGGCAACAATAAGATTCGTCTAACTAGGTATTTTATACGTCATAGGAAGGTTAGCATAGGCACCACTGTGACGACAAATGAAAGTTTTTGCGGACGAATCTCCCACCAACGTGGCTGTGACTAACTCTAGCTCAAAGCCATCATCATGACTCACGGTGGTGCCTATGCTAATCTTCCTATGGTGTTTAAATATACCTAGTTAGATGAATCTTATCATAGAAAGTTGGCCCAGTGGCTCGTGCATCGGTCTGGAGTTTTATGACTCTCTGATTGCGGGTTCTCTCCCTGCCCGTGGTATGGTTTGTTTGCAATCCTGCCATTACGATTTCATGAGTCATGATGACAGGTTTGCAGGGACTTGAGCTAGAGTTCATCACAGCCATGCTGGTGGGAGATTTGTCTGTAAAAAGTTACATTTGTGGTCATAGTGGTTTCTGTTCTAACCTTCGTATGTCGTATAAACATACCTAGTCGATTGACTCTTATTGTAGCCAGCTAGCCCAGTGGCTAGCATGTTGGTCTGGAGTTTTATGGTTCTCTAATTACGGGTTCTAACCCCATCCTAGGTGTACAGCCTTTAAAAGAAATGGTGGGGATTAAATGA
>NC_091391.1:10735100-10788405 GCF_038502225.1 Cherax quadricarinatus
TAACACTACTCTGGGTCATCCTGGGTTTATAACACTACCTTGGGTTACCCTGAGTGGCTAGCACTACCCTGGGTTATCCTGGGTGGTTAACAGTATCCTGGATAACACTACGGCTATCCTAGGTGGATAACACTACTCTGGGTTATCCTGTGCAGATAACACTACCCTGGGATAACTTCGTTGGATAACACTACCCTGGGTTATCCTGGGTGGACAACACAATCCTGGGTGGATACCACTACTCAGGGTTATCCACAACTCAGACACTGCATCATCATGGGATATTGATACAAAGAATTCTTAAACCTTGTCCAATATTTGGAGGAAGACCTACTTCGACTAGTGGATGGTACCACTATGACCCCACCTCCTCCTGCTTACACTAGTGGATGGTACCACTATGACCCCGCCTCCTCCTGCTTACACTAGTGGATGGTACCACTATGACCCCGCCTCCTCCTGCTTACACTAGTGGATGGTACCACTATGACCCCGCCTCCTCCTGCTTACACTAGTGGATGGTACCACTATGACCCCGCCTCCTCCTGCTTACACTAGTGGATGGTACCACTATGACCCCGCCTCCTCCTGCTTACACTAGTGGATGGTACCACTATGACCCCGCCTCCTCCTGCTTACACTAGTGGATGGTACCACTATGACCCCGCCTCCTCCTGCTTACACTAGTGGATGGTACCACTATGACCCCGCCTCCTCCTGCTTACACTAGTGGATGGTACCACTATGACCCCGCCTCCTCCTGCTTACACTAGTGGATGGTACCACTATGACCCCGCCTCCTCCTGCTTACACTAGTGGATGGTACCACTATGACCCCACCTCCTCCTGCTTACACTAGTGGATGGTACCACTATGACCCCGCCTCCTCCTGCTTACACTAGTGGATGGTACCACTATGACCCCGCCTCCTCCTGCTTACACTAGTGGATGGTACCACTATGACCCCGCCTCCTTCTGCTTAAACTAGTGGATGGTACCACTATCCTCCTGCTTACACTAGTGGATGGTACCACTATGACCCCGCCTCCTCCTGCTTACACTAGTGGATGGTACCACTATGACCCCACCTCCTCCTGCTTACACTAGTGGATGGTACCACTATGACCCCGCCTCCTACTGCTTACACTAGTGGATGGTACCACTATGACCCCACCTCATCCTGCTTACACTAGTGGATGGTACCACTCACTAGTGGATGGTACCACTATGACCCCACCTCATCCTGCTTACACTAGTGAATGGAACCACTATGACCCAGCCTCCTACTGCTTACACTAGTGGATGGTACCACTATGACCCTGCCTCCTCCTGCTTACACTAGTGGATGGTACCACTATGACCCCGCCTCCTCCTGCTTACACTAGTGGATGGTACCACTATGACCCCGCCTCCTCATGCTTACACTAGATGATGGTACCACTATGCCTCCTCCTGTACCTAGTGGATGGTACCACTATGACCCCGCCTCCTCCTGCTTACACTTGTGTTTGGTACCACTATGACCCCGCCTCCTCCTGCTTACACTAGTGGATGGTACCACTATGACCCCGCCTCCTCCTGCTTACACTAGTGGATGGTACCACTATGACCCCGCCTCCTCCTGCTTACACTAGTGGATGGTACCACTATGACCCCGCCTCCTCCTGCTTACACTAGTGGATGGTACCACTATGACACCGCCTCCTCCTGCTTACACTAGTCTAGTGAATGGTACCACTATGACCCCGCCTCCTCCTGCTTACACTAGTGGATGGTACCACTATGACCCCGCCTCCTCCTGCTTACACTAGTGGATGGTACCACTATGACCCCGCCTCCTCCTGCTTACACTAGTGGATGGTACCACTATGACCCCACCTCCTCCTGCTTACACTAGTGGATGGTACCACTATGACCCCGCCTCCTCCTGCTTACACTAGTGGATGGTACCACTATGACCCCGCCTCCTCCTGCTTACACTAGTGGATGGTACCACTATGACCCCACCTCCTCCTGCTTACACTAGTGGATGGTACCACTATGACCCCGCCTCCCCCTGCTTACCTCCTCCTCCTCCTGCTTACACTAGTGGATGGTACCACTATGACCCCACCTCCTCCTGCTTACACTAGTGGATGGTACCACTATGACCCCGCCTCCTCCTGCTTACACTAGTGGATGGTACCACTATGACCCCGCCTCCTCCTGCTTACACTAGTGGATGGTACCACTATGACCCCGCCTCCTCCTGCTTACACTAGTGGATGGTACCACTATGACCCCGCCTCCTCCTGCTTACACTAGTGGATGGTACCACTATGACCCCGCCTCCTCCTGCTTACACTAGTGGATGGTACCACTATGACCCCACCTCCTCCTCCTTACACTAGTAGATGGTACCACTATGACCCCACCTCCTCCTGCTTACACTAGTGGATGGTACCACTATGACCACACCTCCTCCTGCTTACACTAGTGGATGGTACCACTATGACCCCACCTCCTCCTGCTTACACTAGTGGATGGTACCACTATGACCCTGCCTCCTCCTGCTTACACTAGTGGATGGTACCACTATGACCCCACCTCCTCCTGCTTACACTAGTGGATGGCACCACTTTGACCTCGCCTCCTCCTGCTTACACTAGTGGATGGTACCAGTATGACCCACCTCCTCCTGCTTACACTAGTGGATGGAACCACTATGACCCCGCCTCCTTCTGCTTACACTAGTGGATGGTACCACTACCACTATGACCCCGCCTCCTGACTAGTTGATGGTACCACTATGACCCCGCCTCCTCCTGCTTACACTAGTGGATGGTACCACTATGACCCCACCTCCTCCTGCTTACACTAGTGGATGGTACCACTATGACCCCACCTCCTCCTGCTTACACTAGTGGATGGTACCACTATGACCCCACCTCCTCCTGCTTACACTAGTGGATGGTACCACTATGACCCCGCCTCCTCCTGCTTACACTAGTGGATGGTACCACTATGACCCCACCTCCTCCTGCTTACACTAGTGGATGGTACCACTATGACCCCACCTCCTCCTGCTTACACTAGTGGATGGTACCACTATGACCCCGCCTCCTACTGCTTACACTAGTGGATGGTACCACTATGACCCTGCCTCCTCCTGCTTACACTAGTGGATGGTACCACTATGACCCCACCTCATCCTGCTTACACTAGTGGATGGTACCACTATGACCCCGCCTCCTCCTGCTTACACTAGTGGATGGTACCACTATGACCCCGCCTCCTCCTGCTTACACTAGTGGATGGTACCACTATGACCTATGACCCCACCTCCTCCTGCTTACACTAGTGGATGGTACCCTCTATGACCCCACCTCCTCCTGCTTATACCACTATGACCCCGCCTCCTCCTGCTTACACTAGTGGATGGTACCACTATGACCTCGCCTCCTCCTGCTTACACTAGTGGATGGTACCACTATGACCCCGCCTCCTCCTGCTTACACTAGTGGATGGTACCACTATGACCCCGCCTCCTCCTGCTTACACTAGTGGATGGTACCACTATGACCCCACCTCCTCCTGTTTCACATCACCTGACTACAGTATATGAGCCATGTCTACGGCACTATGCTATACATTCTACAAGACTGATGGACTGAACACATCGACTCCAGGCTGAGGGACTGATTACCTCAACTCCTCCTCTCCTTACACCTTTCTACTTTGTACTGGACTGATGAAGCCACTGTGTGGCGAAACGTTTCCTAAATAAAGATTCTCATATGTTGCATAAGTGTCTCAATCTTCACCCTGGGTTATGCTGGGTGGATGATACTGCCCTAGTTATCATGGGTGGATAACTCTACCCTAGGTTATCCTGGGTGGATCACCCTGCAATTGGTTATCTTGCATGGATGACACTACCATGGTTATCCTGGGTGGATAACACTATCCTGGATGGATCACACTACCCTGGATTATCCTGGGTTGATAACACTATCCTGGGTGGATAACACTACCGAGGGTTATCCTGGGTGGATCACACTACCCTGGGTTATGCTGGGAGGATGACAATACCCTAGGTTATTATTGTTGGATCACACTATCCTAGGTGGATAAAACTACCCTTGGTTAATCTGGGAGGATGACACTACCCTGAGTTATCCTGGGTGGATGACACTATCCTGGGTGGATAACACTACCGAGGGTTACTCTGGGTGCATCACACTATCCTGGGTTATCCTGGGTGAATAAAACTACCCTGGGTTATCCTATGCAGATGATACTACCCTGGGTTATCCATGGTGGATAACACTACCCTGGGTTATCATGAGTGGATAACACTACCCTAGGTTATCCTGGGTGGATAACACTACCCTGGGTTATCCTGGGTGGATAACACAATCCTAGGTTATCCAAGGTGGATAATATTACCCTGCATTATTCTAAGTGGATAAGACTACCCTGGTCTAACCTGGGTGGATATCATTACCCTGGGTTATCTTGTGTGGATAATATTATCCTGGGTTATCCTGTGTGGATGTCACTATCCTGGGTTTTCCTGGGTGGATAACAGTCAGTACTCTGGGTTATCCTGGGTGGATAACAGTCACTATGCTAGGTTATCCTGGGTGGATAACAGTCACTACTCTGGGTTATCTTGGGTGGCTAACACTACTCTGGGTTAACCAGGTTGGACAACACTTACTAGCCTGGGTTATCCTGGGTGAATACCACTCACTACCCAGGGTTATCCTGTTTGAAGAACTGCCCTGGGAAGGTAACACTCTCTACTCTGGGTTATCCTGGGTGCCTAACACTACTCTGGGTTATCCTGGGGTGATAACACTCACTTCCAGGGGTTACCCTGAGTTGCTAAAACTACTCATGGTATCCTGGGTAGCTAACACTACTCTGGGTAATCCTGGATGGTTAACAGTACCATGGGTGGATAACACTACCCTGGGCTATCTTAGGAGGATAACACTACTCTGGGTTATCCTGTGCAGATAACACGACCCTGGGATAACCTGGGTGGGTAACACTACCTTGGGTTATCATAGCTGGATAACACTACCCTCTGTGAATAACACTACCCCTGAGTTTTCTTGGGTGGACAACGCTTGCCTGGGTTATCCTGGGTCGATAATACTTCCTACTCTGGGTTATCCTGGGTGGCTAACACTTCTCTGGGTTATCCTGGGTGGCTAACACTACTCTGGGTTATCCTGGGTGGCTAACACTACTCTGGGTTATCCTAGGTTGATAACACTCACTGCTGTGGGTTGCCCTGAGTGGCAAACACTACCCTGGGTTATCCTGGGTGGCTAACACTACCCTGGGTTATCCTGGGTGGCTAACACTACTCTGGGTTATCCTAGGTTGATAACACTCACTGCTGTGGGTTGCCCTAAGTGGCAAACACTACCCTGGGTTATCCTGGGTGGTTAACAGTACCATGGGTCGATAACACTACCCTGGGCTATCCTGGGTGGATAACGCTATCCTGGGTTATCCTGTTCAGATAACACGACCCTGGGATAACCTGGGTGGATAAAACTACCCTGGGTTATCCTGGTTTGATAACACTACCATGGACTATCCTAGGTGGATAACACTACTCTTGGTTATCCTGTGCAGACAACACGACCCTGGGATATCCTGGGTGCATAATACTACCGTGTATTATCCTGGATGTATGCATCACTACCCTAGGTTATGCACGGTTGATAAAAACTACACTAGGTTATCCCAAGTGGCTAATACTTACTACCCTAGGTTACCCTAGGTGGCTAATACTCACTACCCTGGGTTATCCTGGGAGGATAACATTCATTACTCTGGGTTATTCTGGATGGATAACACTCACTACCCTAAGTTTGCCTGGCTGGATAACAGTACTCTGCATTATGCTAGATGGCAACAGTCACAACAGAGGGTTACCCTAGGTGGCTAATACTCACTACCCTGGGTTATCCTGGGTGGATAACACCCAAAACCCTGGGTTATAATGGGAGGATAAGTCACAACCCTGGGTTCTATTGGGTGGATGTCACCACCCTGGCTTATCCTGGGTGGACAACAGTCAGGCACTACACTAGGTTATCCAGAGTGGATATCAGTCACTACCCTGGGTTGTCCTGGGTAGGATAACAGTCACTACTCTGGGTTATCCTGGTAGGCTAACACTCACAACCTTGCATTATCCTGGGTGGTTAACCCAACCCTGCATTATCGAAGGGGGTAAGTCCCTACTCTGGATTATTCAGGGAGAATAAGTCACTACCCTGGGTTATCCTGGGTGGAGAATTGCAATGGGTTGATAACACTCACTACCCTTGGTTATCCTGGGTGGTTAACAGAACAATGGGTGGATAACACTATCTTTGGCTATCCTGGGTGAATAACACTACTCTTGGTTATGCCGGTTGGATAACACTACCCTGTGTGGATAACACTAAACCCGGGTTTTCCTGGGTGGATAATGGTACCCTGGGTTATCCTGGATGGATAACATTATTCTGGAGGGATAATGTTACTCTGGGTTATCTTGGGAGAATCACACAACAATGGGTTATCCTTGGTGGATGATTCTACCCTGGATATCCAGGGTGGATAACTCTACCCTGGGTTATCATGGGTGGATAACACTACCCTGGGTTATCCTGGGTGGATGACTCTACCCTGGTTATCCTGGGTGGATAACATTATCCTGGGTGGATCACACTATCCTGGATTATCCTGGGTGGATAACACTACCCTGGGTTATCCTGTGAGGATGACACTACCTTGGGTTATCCTTTGTGAAGGACACAACCCTGCATTATCCTGGGTATATAACTTTACCATGGGTTATCCTGGGTGAAGAACTGCCCTGGGTGGATAACACTCAGTACCCTTGCTTATCCTTGGTGGATAACAGTACAATGGGCTATCCTTGGTGGATATCACTACTCTGGGTTATGCTGGTTGGATAACACTACCTTGTGTGGATAACTTTGCCCGTGGGTTTTCCTGTTTGGATAACACTACCCTGGGTTATCCTGGTTGGATAACACTAGACTGTGAGTATAACGTTACCCCTGGTTTTCCTGGGTGGATAATTCTACCCTGTGTTATCCTGGGTGGATAATATCCTGGATGGATAATGCTACTCTGGGTTATCCTGGGTGAATTACACTACAAAGGGTTAACCTGTGTGGATAACTCTACACTAGGTTATCCTGGTGGATAACACTACAATCGGTTATCCTGGGTGGATGACACTACCTGGTTATCCTGGGTGGATCACACTACCCTGGATAATCCTGGGTGGATAACACTACCCTGGGTTATCCTGGGTGAATGACACTACCCTGGGTTATGCTACATAGATGACACTATCCCAGGTTATCTTGTTGGATAACACATCCCTGGGTTACCCTGGGTGGATAACACAAGCGTGGGCTATCCTATGTGGAAAACACTACCCAGGGTTATCCTGGGTGGATAACACTAACCTGGGTTATCCTGGGTGGATAACACAATCCTGGGTTATCCTGGGCAGATAACAGTACCCTGGGTTATCCTGTGTGGATAACACAATCCTGGGTTATCCTGGGCAGATAACAGTACCCTTGGTTATCCTGGGTGGATAACACTACCCTGGGTTATCCTGGGAAGATAACAGTACCCTGGGTTATCCTGAGTGGATAACACAATCCTGGGTTATCCCGGGTATATAACACTACCCAGGGTTATTGTGGGTGAATAACACTACTCTGGGTTATCCTGGGTGGATAATACTACCCATGGTTATCCTGAGTGGATAACACTACCCCTGGAATTTCCTGGATAGATAACACTACCCTGTGTTATCCTGGTTGGATAACACTATCCTGTGTGGATAACACTACCCCTGGGTTTTCCTGGGTGGATAATGCTGCCCTGGGTTATCCTGAGTGAATAACACTATTCTGGGTGGATAAGGATGCTCAGGGTTATCCTGGGTGGATAGCACTATCCTGGATGGATAATGTTACTCTGGGTTATCCTGGGTGAATCACACTACCCTGGGATATTCTGGGTGGATGATACTAACCTGGTCACCCAGGGTGGATAACTCTACCCTGGGTTATCCTGGGTGGTTCACACTACACTGCATTATACTGGGTAGATAAGACTACCCTCGGTTATCCTATGAGGATGACACGACCCTGAGTTATCATGCATGGATGACACTCTCTTGGGTTATCCTCGGTGGATAACACTACCCTGGGTTATCCTGGGTGAATGACTCTACCCTAGGTTATCCTACGAAGATAGCACTACTTTTGGTTATCCTGGGTGGGTAACATAATCCTGGTTTTCCTGGATGGATAACACTACCCGGGGTTATCCTGGTTGTATAACACAACCCTGGGTTATTCTGGGTGCATAATACTTCCCTGGGTTATGCTGGGTGGATCACACTCTCCTGGATGGATAACACTACCCTCGCTCATCCTGGGTAGTTAACACTACCCTGCGTTATCCTAGGTGGATAACACTATCGAGGGATAGCCTGGTTGGATAGCATTATCCAGGGTGGATAGCACTAACCTGGGTTATCCTGGGTGAATAACACTATCCTGGGTTATCCAGGGTGGATAACAGTAACCTGCACATTTTTCGGTGGATAACACTACCTTGAGTTATCCAGGGAGGATAACACTATCCTGGCTTATCCTGGTTGGATAACACTACCCTGGGTTAACCTGGGTTGATAACACCACCCTGGGTTATCATGGGTGGATAACACTACCCTGGGTTATCACAGGTTGATAATGCCACCCTGGGTTATCCTGGATGGATAACACTACCCTGGGTTATCCTGGGTGGAGAACACTACCCTGGGTTATCCTGGGTGGATAACACTACCCTGTGTTATACTTGGTGGATAACACTACTTTGGGTTATCCTGGGTGGATAACACTACCCTGGGATATCATGGGTGGATAACACTACCCTGGGTTATCATGGGTGGATAACACTACCCTGGGTTATCATGGGTGGATAACACTATCCTGGGTTATTCTGGGTGGATAACACTACCCTGGGTTATCCTGTGTTGATAACACTACCCTGGGTTTATAATGCTACCATGGGTTATCCTGGGTGGATAACACTACCTTGGGTTATCCTGTGCTGATAACACTACCCTGGGTTATCCTGGGTGGATAACACTACCCTGGGTTATCCTGGTTGGATAACACTACCCTGGGTTATCCTGGGTGGATAACACTACCCTGGGTTGTCCTGAGCTGATAACACTACCCTGGGTTATCCTGTGCTGATAACACTACCCTGAGTTATCCTGGGTGGATAACGCTACCCTGGGTTATCCTGGTTGGATAACACTACCCTGGGTTATCCTGTGCTGATAACACTACCCTGGGGTATCCTGGGTGGATGACAATCCCACTGGTTATCCTAGGTGGATAACACTACCCTCGGTTATCCTGGGTAGATAACACTCCCCTGGGTTATCCTTGGTGCATAAGACTACCCTGGGTTATCCTGTGTTGATAACAGTACCCTGGGTTATCCTGGGTCAATAACACTACCCTGGGTTATCCTGGTTGGATAACACTACCATGGGTTATCCTGGTTGGATAACACTACCCTGGGATATCCTGGTTGGATAACACTACCATGGGTTATCCTGGTTGGATAACACTACCCTGGGTTATCCTGGTTGGATAACACTACCCTGGGTTATCCTGGGTGGATAACACTACCCTGGGTTATCCTGGGTGGATAACACTACCCTGGGTTATCCTGGGTGGATAACACTACCCTGGGTTATCCTGGGTGGATAACACTACCCTGGGTTATCCTGGGTGGATAACACTACCCTGGGTTATCCTGGGTGGATAACACTACCCTGGGTTATCCTGGGTGGATAACACTACCCTGGGTTATCCTGGGTGGATAACACTACCCTGGGTTATCCTGGGTGGATAACACTACCCTGGGGTTGGATAACACTACCCTGGGTTATCCTGGTTGGATAACACTACCCTGGGTTATCCTGGGTGGATAACACTACCCTCGGTTATCCTGGTTGGATAACACTACCCTGGGTTATCCTGGGTAATCCAGGGTGGATAACACTACCCTGGGTTATATAATCATAATGGAACATTCTGGGGTTAAATCAGGTTGATGCGAGGCAGAGGAGGACGCCTCCGTCTCCTGGGAACAAGAGACTATCACGGGCATCACTACCCACCACTAGAGGGCATGAAGGTGGTCAAAGAGAGAGAAAATAAGGGTAAAAATGAGGCAGAAATCTTACCTTAACGACACCATACTTAGTTCACTTTGTTATTGTTGGACTGAGAGGTTGAGGGAATAGAGGAACCGAGAGTTGATTACCGTCAACTCTTTATTTCAACCCTTAAACCCAGATATTATTGTGGTTTACTTACATGAAAAATCTAAATTTGACAGTTTATTACTGTCTATCCTGATGTAAACCATTAAAACGATACCTTATTACCGTTTTCCTTTTTTCAACCTTTTGTATTCAAGATAAAGCTTCAAAATAAGAGGAACTTAAAGACATTTACCATAATTTATATATTTTCAGCAGTTAAACCTTATATTATTAGGATCTGCTCATATTAAAGCCTTTGAAAAGCTGGTTTTATACCCTATAACATATATTTGAACCTTTAAACCAAGACTTTATTACCATTTTCTTTCATTTAATAATTTTTATCAGAGTTAATAATTCAACCAGAAGAGAAGCCGAAAACTTAATACCGTCATCTAATACTGCCCTTAAACAATGACTTAATTAGTAATTTATTGATTTAAGGAGGAGAGCCTTTATTGTTCTCTGCCTTTAACTGAACCTTTAAACTACGACTTTACTGCACGGAAACACAAGCCAACACTGTCCTAAGTAATGTCAAAAATATTACAATTTTGAATTATAATATTACTAAGTAAATACTGTGATGACCTCCTGGTACTCCTTGATTCCTTAAACACAACCTTCTCCTGTATTATTCTGACTGTAACCTGTCTTAAACAAGAAACAATAGTACTCACTCCCAGGATACACAACAGTCTACAACTCTAGAACAAAACAAACTGGGGGAGATATTTCTATCTACTACTGTAATGAACTATCATGTTGTAACACCACTTGCTGCTGTACTGACCAATATGGAGAATATGTTTTTCCAAATTTTAATGTAAAAACCTTATTACTCTTATAACAATTACCTGGAATATACCTGGAGAGGGTTTCGGGGGTCAACGCCCCCGCGGCCCGATCTGTGACCAGGCCTCATGGTGGATCAGGGCCTGATCAACCAGGCTGTTACTGTTGACCACACACAACCAGACGTACAAACCACAGCCCGGCTGGTCAGGTACTGCCTATAGGTTTCTGTCCAGCTCCTTCTTGAAGACAGCCTGAGGTATATTGGTAATCCCTCTTATGTATGCTGGGAGGCAGTTGAACAGTCTTGGGCCCCAGACACTTATTGTGTTGTCTCTTATCGTGCTAGTGGCACACCTGCTTTTCATTGGGGAGATGTTGCATCATCTGCCAAGTCTTTTGCTTTCATAGTGAGTGATTTTCATGTTCAAGTTTGGTACTAGTCCCTCTAGTATTTTCCAAGTGTATATAATGATGTATCTCTCCCTCCTTCGTGCTAGGGAGTACAGGTTGAGCAACTTCAAGCAGTTATGTCGCCCTCAACCTTCTCTCTACATTTGTTTTACAATTTTTAACAGCCAAGAAAGGCTTCTTCAACTGTTTTATACTCTTAGTTAATTTACCTTGGATCTTAAGGACACTTCAAATATTAATTCTGTAATGGTGGTACAACTCCAGGACATTTTAGTAATATCATGCAATATCATCATAATTTTAATATCTAGTCTATGTTTATTCATATCTTTGATTTAGATTTTAGATTTTGCCACCAAAGTTGCTAGTTTATTGTTCACCCCATATCCATCCTGTGGACGGTAGCGCAAGAGCACATGGATACACAAAAGGCCTAGGAACTAGGCCCCAAAAGGGTTAACAGGAGTACATATGGATTTATATCTACATATCTGGAGTACACATTTCTGTTACAAGCAAATTTAGGAAATTTGCTTAGTATATCTGATATCTTATTTCCATTAATAAGATATCTTGATATGTCACATAGGTTATTATACTGTCTGTCTCTATATTCCTCAATAAGTGGACAATTAAGCACATAGTGTTCAAGAGAGTGACCATATACCTGATCACATAATTTGCATTTAGTTTGATCATCATCTGTGTGTCTCTCAGACTGCCAGAAGTACTTGTAGCCAAGCCTAAGAGGGCAGTAGGGCAGTTAATTAGTCTTCTTGTTTACCGTCCAATTTCCTCCAGTTTTGGTGCACAAGACTAAGTGTTTTCACTCTTTCTTTAAAATATTTATCAAAAATATACCTCAAACAACAACTGAGAAAAGACTGAAAAAGGACTGATTTACTGAAAATGCCCTTGGGATGCGATTTATTCCTATATGGGACGACATAGGATTGTTTGGACACTTGGTGCCAATGGAAATAAGTCACTGTGTCTGACTTTTTTGGGTTATCCCAGGTTCTCTACACATATGCTGCTATGTATGATAATTCTATGTAACTGTATTTGTGTATACCTGAATAAACTTACTTACTTAATACGATTTTTCTTAGGGACCTTTTCCTCTAAATAACTTATCTTTATTTCACGAAAAAATAAAGTTTGTTAGTTATTGGAATGTTGCAAAAAATCTGCCCTTTACTCCCACATAACTCACAAAGTATTTGGAATATTTCCCAAAATTGATCGAATGAAATTAGAGAAATCTTTATTCTACAATTTCTGTGAATATTATTCAATTTAATTAAGTAATAAAGGAAGAAATAGGTACATTAGGTGAATAAGTTACTTCTGAGATATTGGCCTGGAGCGCCGGCCGGCCCACCGTCTCAAAAAAAAAAAAAAATCTCGAAAATCGCGATTGTTTGGGTGTATTTCTTAGTAAACTGATGTTCTAGTGCAGTTATCCTCTTCAAAACACCGTTTTCTCTTAGTCAAAGACGACATGGAGAGGAGTAACTTATTTATATCGAAATATTCCCGATGGTCTCTCGCCATATTATGGCCTATTTTATTCAGTCTAGAGTATATAACATGTTTGTATGTTATTTATAGTGTTTATTATATCATATTAGATCAATTGTGATAGATAAATAAGCCGTAGAGTTGATATATAAGTTGATATAAGCATAATATTGAAGTGATTTCTCCTGGCTCTCTTTGGAGCGGGAATATGGCCGAGGGCTCCCAGATGGTTCCTGATTGGCTGGCACTCTACGGATAAGCTCCGCCTACTCTTATATGATGCCAAATAGTCAGTTTTTCAGTATTGGAGTATCACAGGATTCATTATTTTAAGATTGAGGTTAATATTTCTGTTTATGGTCAAATGAGTGAGTGAGTGTAAGTGTGAACCACCAGGTGGTATTCGTGTAGTTAGTTGATGGGGTGTATCAGGGAGACACCCACACACACACACACACACACACACACACACACACACACACACACACACACACACACACACACACACATGCACACATGTGGTAATGCTTTATTTACAGCTAGCAAAGTCAGGGTATTTCTCCAGAATGGTCTGCAATATACCACTGTGGATAAAATACTTAGCCATTTCTTGAACACTTCTGAGTGAGTTGTTTCTAAATTCATTAATTTTATCACACTCCAGTACATAATGACGCAATGTGTGACAATAGTCCATCTGGCAAAGTTTACATTTCGTTTGGTCTACATCTGGTGGTGGTGATTTAACCTGCCACAGATACTTGTAACCCAGCCGGAGCCGGGCGGTAGTGACATCCAAGAGTCTACTTATCTTGTTGGATGCACCATAGACATGTGGCTCCTCCTGCATGATAGAATGATGATAGATGGACTCACTGGTGTCAATCTCCCTGAGCCTTAACGTATCAGGGAGATAAGATGTTTTCTAATGGTAGTTTTGAAGGTGATGAATGTGTCTGCAGTTCTAGAGTTCTCAGGTAGGGTATTCCAGATTTTAGGGCCTTTGACATACATTGAATTTTTGTAAAGGTTTAGTCGGACACGGGGAATGTCGTAGAGATGTTTGTGTCTGATGTTATGCCTGTGGGTTCTGTCACAACTATCAAGAAAGCGTCTTAGGTCAAGGTTAATATTAGAGTTTAAGGCCCTGTAGATGTAAATTGCACAGTAGTAAGTGTGGATGTACTGAACTGGGAGTAAATTTAGGTCTATGAAGTGTGGGGGGGTGTGTTGCCAGGGATGGGATTTAGTGATTTTTCTTATTGCAGCTTTTTGTTGGGTTATTATTGACTTTAGGTGTGTTGCTGCAGTTGATCCCCAAGCACAAATAGCATAGGTGAGGTATAGATAAATAAGTGAGTGGTGTATTGTGAGAAGGGCATTTTGCGGCAAGGAACTACATGATGTGGTGACTCATGAACCCTCTGTTACTTTTTTTTCATATTTTATTTAAAACCAACAAATAGACAATAGACAAAAGGAAAAACCATAAAGATGACAATATATGATCAATAACTGAAAAAACGTTACATTAGATATTGAAACAGTAACAAATAACATAACAATATAACAAATATGACCACTATAGCCTACATATAAAATCAGATACCGAAGCTTAAAACTGTCCTATACTAGCTACATGTGGATAAGTTAACTTTCTTAAAAACATGCAAACCTATATTAACTCTTCCTCAAATTAATCATCCTTGCTCTTAATTTACACTAGAATAATAAAATACAAGTATACTTTCATTATTTCGTTACAGACTAAATTCCTTCTGCTCAGAGCATGGAAAGAAATATAGGATAATTAACCAATGATGTCAAGAACTCATCCAAGCGAAACCTACACCGACCATACAGGTCTATGAGAACTGCACGGTCCGCGCAGCTGCTCGCCCAGGTGTGCACATGTATATTACACATCGTACCTGTGGAAATTATTTAATTTCCGAAGCTATAGTGTCTAATAAGTGTTTAATGTGCTGATTTGGGTCAAAATGTATTTGCATTTTTAATGAAATCAGCTGGGTTCCCGCTGCGCTTGCGCAGATGTGCAGGGGGGTGGGGGGTCGAGCTTGGGGGGCAGGTGGCGGGAGTGTTTTGAATGGGTGAGGAGGCTGAGAAAACCTGGAATGAGGAAACTGGCGTTCACGGTGGCCTAAGGATCAATATAGGCCTCAATTCATAATAGGAAGTGTCGTGACTGTCCCTAGTGAAGAGTGATGGAACGTGATTTATGGGACCACCGTAAAGGGGTGGTAAAATTAGTGAATAATGTTCGAGCGGGTGGCAGGTGCACGGCCATGGTGTGTGTCCAGGGGAAATACCCGTGTGTTAATCCTCGCTCATCGGCCTCAGATCTTAATGGGGTGACCTCTAATGTGTATAATAGTTATGAGACGTTAAATCGTCTTGTGAATGGTAATGTAATCAGTGATAATAACATTGAGTTAAGAGAATGCGGGATGTGAAATAGATCGCCCTGCTCCGAGTGAACGTGTGACTCTCGTACCGAGGATAATGAAGCTTTATGGAATCACGACTTCTAAACCGGGACAAACCGACGGATACCTCGTCCTGCCAGAATAAGAACCGTGTCGGTGTAGCAGGACATCGAAATGAGATGGGGAATGGAGGAAATAAGGAGTATCAATCACCCACAGTTAAGTAACCTTTCTAGTTATAGCAGACTGATGCTGGCCAGTTAGGTATGTTGTAATTGGATAGGTTATGAGTGATTCAGCTACATCAAGTGACCACCAGAGAACATCTGGTAAGTGGTGGGATTATGTACAAATGTTTTTCCCTGATGGATGTATCCATGTGTATCCTACCCCCCCCCCTTCATTCAGCTAAACTAATATAATCTATACAGTCCACAATTAATTAGTAGCGCCGTGCTTGAGGGTGCTACCCAATTTATACTGGTCTCGGATAGATGTGGATAAGATTGTGAGGGTCGAGGGGCCACCTGTAGTGACCAGAGGTGGTTTAAGTTTTCTCACATGTCTACACGGGGTGAATACGATAAACAATATGGTTGTCTCCCAATGAGATTACTTGTATGTATATAATGTTGAGGTACATACAGATAAGCACCCTATAAAATTTTCCACATCTGCCCGCTGGTCCTTCCTGAACCGGATGCAATCAGTAAAAAATGGAAAATTTTTAATTTTCCGAAACTATAGCGCCTAATAGGTGTTTTATGTGCTGATATGAGTCAAAAATGCATTTGAAAATAGAGTAGAATCAAGAGTTCCCTTGGCGCATGCACGGATGTGCGGGGGGAAGGGGCGGGTTTGTTTTGAAGGTGGAGAGGAAGCTGGGAAAGCATGGAACCACGAAATTGGCATTCACGGCGGCCTAAGGATTAATATAGGCCTCATTTCGTAATAGGAAGTGTCGTAACTGTTCCTGGTGGAGAGTGAGGGAACGTGATTTACGGGACCACGGTAATAGAGTGGTAAAATGAGTGAATAAGGGTAGGACCGATGGTGACTGGCGCGTCGTCATGGACTGTGTCCCGGGGAAAATTACCCTTGGTTTAATCATCACTCATCGGTCTCAGATCTTAATGGAGTGATCTCTAATGTGTATAATAATTATGAGCCATTAAATCGTCTTGTGAATTGTAATGTAATTAATGATAATAACGCTAAGTTAAGAGAATGCGTGAAGTGAAATAAGTCGTTTTGCTCCGAGTGAACACGTTAGACCTCGTTGTTCCCGAGACGAGGAAAGTGAAGCTCCTTGAGTCACGACTTTTAAAGCGGGACAAACCAACGGATACCTCGTCCTGCTGGAATGAGAACCGTGTCTGTGTAGCAGGACATCGAAATGAGATGGTGAATGGAGGAAATAAGGAATATCAATCACCCACAGTTAAGTAACCCTTCTAGTTATAACAGACTTATGCTGGCCAGTTGTGTTATGTTGTAATTAGATAGGTTATGAGTGATCCAGCTACATCAAGTGACCACCAGAGAACATCTGGTAAGTGGTGGGATTATGTACAAATGTTTTCCTTGATGGATGTATCCAGGTGTATCCTACCCCCCCCCCCCCCTTCATTCAGCTAAACTAATATAATCTATACAGTCCACAATTAATTAGTAGCACCGTACTTGTGGGTGCTATCCAATCCATACTGGTCTCGGATAGATATGGATAAGATTGTGAGGTCGAAGGGACCACTTGCCGCGACCAGGGGTGGTTAAGTTTTCTCACATGTCTACACGGGGTGACTACGGTAAACAATATGATTGTCTCCCAATGAGATTACTGGTATGTATATAATGTTGAGGTACATACAGGTAAGCACCCTAGAAAATTTTCCATATCTGCCCGTTGGTCCTTCGTGAACCGGATGCAATCAGTGAAAAAATTAATTGAATTAATTACTTAATAATTAAGTGACTGATTGAAGGAAGTGGGTGTAGGGTGCACGAGTTTAATCGATCGTGTGATGGATGATAATTAGCCCAATAAATTGCTAGCACATGGGTGGCTAGGATTTATACAAGAGTAAAGTGCAAGAATTACTCTTATAAGGCATCTACTTAAGTAGTATAATGGGTGATTATTAATTCCCTAACCATGGCTGGGTCTGAGGAAGTTAGTGCGGCTGGCAAGTCCATGGATGCCAAAGCAAAGAAAGCGTCACTACAAGCTCGGAAGGGTCATGTTACTAAATCATACAAGAAATGTATGGAGTTAATGAGACAAGAAACGGTAAACCCTGATGAATTAAAGCTACACCTAGATGCCTTAGGAAATAGACATGAGTCATATAGATTGTGGTTTAAAGACTGTGAAAAAGAGCTGCTAGAGAATTGTGCAGATGATGCTGAAAGGGAGCGGCTGCTGGATCAACATTATGAAGTGGAGGACAACATTGTGTCCTGCAAAACTAAGGCTTTGGAGAAGGTAAAGGGGAATGACTGGAGGAAGCCATAAATACAGTTACAGTGTGTCTTACTCATGAAGTATCACCCCAGTATAAATATACTTCAATAGAGGATGAAGTTGAACCTGTGTATAAATTATGGGAATTGGACAGCATAGGGATCAATGTAAATGAAGAAAGTCCAGATGATTCCTTTACTCAAGAACAATACCAGAAGGATGTTAAATTTGAATCTGGACAATACTGGGTGAGACTTCCGTGGAAGCTGAACCATCCAGACCTACCCACTAATTACCGGATGGCGTATGGACAATTAAAGGCTCAGCTCCACGAACTGAGCAAGACACCAGAACTGTTGACTGCTTACGATGATATAATTAATGAGCAGTTAAATAATAAATTCATAGAGGAGGTACCTCCCGAGCAAGCCCAGATTTATGGTCACTATTTGCCACACCACGGAGTGAAGAAGGATTCTAAGACCACTCCTCTGAGGATTGTGTTTAATTGTAGTGCCAGGAGTAACAAAAATGTACCTAGTTTGAATGACTGTTTGATGACAGGTCCGTCGTTGACGGAAAAACTGGGAGACATATTATTAAACTTCAGGGTTAAGAATTATGCCTTTACAGCGGACATAAGTAAAGCTTTCCTGAGAGTGGGTCTGCAGGAGGCTGACCGGGATTGCACTAGGTTCTTATGGCCCGAGAATCCTAGTGACCCACTTAGTCCCCTGAAGACTTTTCGCTTCAGGAGTGTATTGTTTGGTGCTACCTCCAGTCCGTTCCTACTCCAGGCAACGATAAATGCACACCTTAAGCGTACGGGTGGTCCACTGAGTGGAGTAATGGGTAAACAATTTTATGTGGACAATTTCCTGGGGGTGACGTCTACTGAAGAGGAACTAATGAGCATATATGAAGGGGCTAATGAAATAATGCAAGGTGCAAATATGCCCCTGAGGGAATGGAACAGTAATTCGTCCAGTTTAAGGGCTCAAATAAATAAAGACAACCCTGGAGTTGAAGTGTCTAAATATAGTAATGTGCTGGGACTGACTTGGGACACAGAGAGAGACTTGTTATCGTTAAAGTCTAATAACTACAGCATGCCCAATAAATTAACCAAGAGAGTCTTACTTGCGGAAGTTTCAAAATGCTTCGATCCACTAGGCTTAGTGTCCCCACTTACCATAAGAGGAAAATTGTTGATACAAGAAGCATGGAAGCTTAAGTGTGCTTGGGATGAAACCCTACCTGAGGAATTTGTTGAAAGGTGGGAAGAACTAATAGGTGAATATGTAAAATTACCAATGTTGGAGTTCCCACGTAATGTGGCCAGTCAAGATGGAGAAAATGTACTCCACATTTTTTGCGATGCTTCGAAATTAGCATATGGAGCAGTCGCTTACCTTCAATGTAATAGTGCCATTTCTCTTGTTATGTCTAAGGCTAAGGTGGCTCCAATCAAATCACGTACCTTACCTCAGTTGGAATTAACGGCCATCTTTGTAGGTGTCAAATTAGCCAATTATATAAGAAATGAATTGCGAGAGATGAATATCAGCGACACCGTAATTTGGTCTGATAACGAGGTATCCTTACAATGGATTCGTAATGGTAACAGTAAGATTGTGTATGTACAAAACAGAGTCGCTGAAATCAATCAAATGCAGGAGAAATATAACAGTTTGGGTCAGCATATGTTAACCTTTAATCACATTCCTGGTGACGAGAATCCGGCTGACTTCTTGTCTCGAGGCTTGACTTATGAAAAATTTGTGAGTGCTTTATCGTGGTTTAAAGGGCCAAGTTGGCTGGTGGACAAAATTAACTGGCCGGTGCAAAAGGCACATATTGCTCCTGTCGAAATTACGGTGAGCACCGCTCCAGTCAGTAGTCCCTCCTTAGCCATTGACATGAATAGGTATTCTTCCTTACCCAAGCTGATTAGCGTGACAAGGTTAGTGTTTAAATTTATAAGTAAGATGAATATCTCATATAATTTTCCCCATCCCCTGAAATACTGGCTACAGAGGGTACAAGAAGAAACCTACAGGGATGAGATTAAATTAATGATGGACGGAAAAATTGTGAAAGGCTCAATAATAGAAAAGCTGGGGCTGTATTTAGAGGATGATGTAATTAGGTGCAGAGGCAGGTTACAAAATGCTGAATTGGGGGAATATGCTAAGCACCCTATCTTGCTGCCCAAAACTCATCACCTGACAACCTTGATTGTCTTTAATGCCCATAATAACGTGATGCACGGTGGGGTACAGGATACCTTAAACTGTATTCGGGAAACCTTCTGGATTCCACAAGGACGGCAAAGTGTAAAAAGGGTTATCAAGTCGTGTGTAATATGTCGCCGGGTGGATGCCAGAACCTACATGTACCCAGGTCCTCCACCATTGCCCAAGGAACGCGTGCAGTTGGTAAAACCATTTGATGTGACCGGAGTGGACTATAGTGGGCCAATCATTTTAACAGGTACTTCAGATGGTGTTCCCTTGAAGGTGTATGTATGTCTATTTACTTGTACAGCTACTAGGGCTGTTCATCTAGAAGTGGCTCAGGACTTGTCTGCAGAACAGTTCATACAGCTGTTCCGGAAATTTGCAGCTAGGAGATCCTGTCCAAGATTGATGATCTCAGATAATGCCACCAATTTTGTAGCGGGTGCTCAACACTTGATGGAATTAAATAAGAGTGATGATGTACAGTCTTTGTTGACCCAGCGAGGGTGTGTCTGGAAATTTATTACTCCCAGAGCCCCTTGGCAGGGAGGACTGTACGAAAGAATGATAGGTACAGTGAAAAGATGTCTTCGTAAGGTGCTACACAGGAAGAGAATTAATTTGGAGGAATTCCGTGCAGTGTTGGTGGAGAGTTTCGGGGGTCAACGCCCCCGCGGCCCGGTCTGTGACCAGGCCTCCTGGTGGATCAGCGCCTGATCAACCAGGCTGTTGCTGCTGGCTGCACGCAAACCAACGTACGAGCCACAGCCCGGCTGATCAGGAACTGACTTTAGGTGCTTGTCCAGTGCCAGCTTGAAGACTGCCAGGGGTCTGTTGGTAATCCCCCTTATGTGTGCTGGGAGGCAGTTGAACAGTCTCGGGCCCCTGACACTTATTGTATGGTCTCTTAACGTGCTAGTGACACCCCTGCTTTTCATTGGGGGGATGGTGCATCGTCTGCCAAGTCTTTTGCTTTCGTAGTGAGTGATTTTCGTGTGCAAGTTCGGTACTAGTCCCTCTAGGATTTTCCAGGTGTATATAATCATGTATCTCTCCCTCCTGCGTTCCAGGGAATACAGGTTTAGAAACCTCAAGCGCTCCCAGTAATTGAGGTGTTTTATCTCCGTTATGCGCGCCGTGAAAGTTCTCTGTACATTTTCTAGGTCGGCAATTTCACCTGCCTTGAAAGGTGCTGTTAGAGTGCAGCAATATTCCAGCCTAGATAGAACAAGTGACCTGAAGAGTGTCATCATGGGCTTGGCCTCCCTAGTTTTGAAGGTTCTCATTATCCATCCTGTCATTTTTCTAGCAGATGCGATTGATACAATGTTATGGTCCTTGAAGGTGAGATCCTCCGACATAATCACTCCCAGGTCTTTGACGTTGGTGTTTCGCTCTATTTTGTGGCCAGAATTTGTTTTGTACTCTGATGAAGATTTAATTTCCTCATGTTTACCATATCTGAGTAATTGAAATTTCTCATCGTTGAACTTCATATTGTTTTCTGCAGCCCACTGAAAGATTTGGTTGATGTCCGCCTGGAGCCTTGCAGTGTCTGCAATGGAAGACACTGTCATGCAGATTCGGGTGTCATCTGCAAAGGAAGACACGGTGCTGTGGCTGACATCCTTGTCTATGTCGGATATGAGGATGAGGAACAAGATGGGAGCTAGTACTGTGCCTTGTGGAACAGAGCTTTTCACCGTAGCTGCCTCGGACTTTACTCTGTTGACGACTACTCTCTGTGTTCTGTTAGTGAGGAAATTATAGATCCATCGACCGACTTTTCCTGTTATTCCTTTAGCGCGCATTTTGTGCGCTATTACGCCATGGTCACACTTGTCGAAGGCTTTTGCAAAGTCTGTATATATTACATCTGCATTCTTTTTGTCTTCTAGTGCATTTAGGACCTTGTCGTAGTGATCCAGTAGTTGAGACAGACAGGAGCGACCTGTTCTAAACCCATGTTGCCCTGGGTTGTGTAACTGATGGGTTTCTAGATGGGTGGTGATCTTGCTTCTTAGGACCCTTTCAAAGATTTTTATGATATGGGATGTTAGTGCTATTGGTCTGTAGTTCTTTGCTGTTGCTTTACTGCCCCCTTTGTGGAGTGGGGCTATGTCTGTTGTTTTTAGTAACTGAGGGACGACCCCCGTGTCCATGCTCCCTCTCCATAGGATGGAAAAGGCTCGTGATAGGGGCTTCTTGCAGTTCTTGATGAACACAGAGTTCCATGAGTCTGGCCCTGGGGCAGAGTGCATGGGCATGTCATTTATCGCCTGTTCGAAGTCATTTGGCGTCAGGATAACATCGGATAGGCTTGTGTTAATCAAATTTTGTGGCTCTCTCATAAAAAATTCATTTTGATCTTCGACTCTCAGTCTGGTTAGCGGCTTGCTAAAAACTGAGTCATATTGGGACTTGAGTAGCTCACTCATTTCCTTGCTGTCATCTGTGTAGGACCCATCTTGTTTAAGTAGGGGCCCAATACTGGACGTTGTTCTCGATTTTGATTTGGCATAGGAGAAGAAATACTTTGGGTTTCTTTCGATTTCATTTATGGCTTTTAGTTCTTCCCGCGATTCCTGACTCCTAAAGGATTCTTTTAGCTTAAGTTCGATGCTTGCTATTTCTCTGACCAGTGTCTCCCTGCGCATTTCAGATATATTGACCTCTTTTAGCCGCTCTGTTATTCTTTTCCGTCGCCTGTAAAGGGAGCGCCTGTCTCTTTCTATTTTACATCTACTCCTCCTTTTTCTTAGAGGAATAAGCCTTGTGCATACATCGAGTGCCACCGAGTTAATCTGTTCTAGGCATAAGTTTGGGTCTGTGTTGCTTAGTATATCTTCCCAGCTTATATCGGTTAGGACTTGGTTTACTTGGTCCCACTTTATGTTTTTGTTATTGAAGTTGAATTTGGTGAATGCTCCCTCGTGACTAGTCTCATTTTGTCGGTCTGGGGCTCCACGCATACATGTCTGAACCTCAATTATGTTGTGATCTGAGTATATTGTTTTTGATATGGTGACATTTCTTATCAGATCATCATTGTTAGTGAAGATGAGGTCTAGTGTATTCTCCAGTCTAGTAGGCTCTATTATTTGCTGGTTTAAATTGAATTTTGTGCAGAGATTTAAAAGCTCGTGTGAGTGTGAGTTTTCATCAGAGCTGCCTCCTGGTGTTATTACTGCAACAATATTATTTGCTATATTCCTCCATTTTAGGTGCCTTAAGTTGAAATCCCCCAGGAGCAAGATGTTGGGTGCAGGAGCTGGAAGATTTTCCAGACAGTGGTCAATTTTTAACAGCTGTTCCTGGAATTGCTGGGATGTTGCATCCGGAGGCTTGTAGACTACCACAATGACTAGGTTTTGGTTCTCGACCTTTACTGCTAAAACTTCCACTACGTCATTTGAGGCATTAAGCAGTTCTGTGCAAACAAGTGACTCTGCAATGTACAGGCCAACCCCCCCCTTTTGCCTGTTCACTCTGTCACATCTGTATAGGTTGTAACCTGGGATCCATATTTCGTTGTCCAAGTGATCCTTTATGTGGGTCTCAGTGAAAGCCGCGAACATTGCCTTTGCCTCTGCAAGCAGTCCACGGATGAAAGGTATTTTGTTGTTTGTTGCTGGCTTTAGACCCTGTATATTTGCAAAGAAGAATGTTATCGGACTGGTGGTATTGTTGGTACTGGGGGGGGATTTTTTTTCCGGCATTAGTATCTGTATCTGTTGGTTTGGAGTGGAGGCCATCGACTGTGGTTCCACTCCAGGAATGACTGGATTTGGTGTACGATTTCTGCCATTTCCTGCCAGTTTTTTTTCCTTCCTGGCACTAAAAAACCTCTCCCTCTTGAGTGGCTGTGGCTACCCAGGTTTTCCCATGGCCTGGATGTTTTGTATCTTTTTGTCCCCTTTAGATGGTATGCCTGGCAATTTAAGTTATAGCACAGTCTTTCCTGTACTGAAGAGGTACACATTTCAGGGTGAAAAAGCTTACAGGAAGGGAGTTTGCATTTTCCTGTTGTCATATGGGCATGACATTTTCTAGGGTGGTCATAGTTGCATGTCCCATCTGTTTTTCCAGATTTCCCATGCCAGCAGATACCAAGTGCATAGTATGTGCACAGGCTTGGTTTCCGTTTGCCTTGGGTTTCTGTGACTGTATTCCCTGTTGGTGCATGTTTCCCTGTCTTACTTCTATCCTCCCTAGCACCAACAATGGAGCTCCCACCAGTTGTTTTTGGTAATTTATCCTCACTATTGCTATTGGAGTCCTCTTGTTTGCTATTTCCTGCGGTATTTCTAGTTTGCAATATTGGTTTTATCTTATCTTTGACTACACTTGTTTCCCTACTATGGCTCCTGTCCCCCTATGAGGTCATTTATATGTATTCCTTCCTGCGTATAATTCCCGACTACCTGGACAAAATCTCCAGCTTCACCATTACTGTCTCCCAGGACAGTATCTCCAGCTTCACCATTTCTGTCTCCCAGGACAGCACCTCCAGCTTCACCATTACTGTCTCCCAGGACAGCACTATCAGCCCCACATTTACTGACTACCAGGACATCACCTCCAGCCTTACAGTTTGTGACTACATGGCCAGTATCAAGGGCAGTACCATTCAGCCCAGACTTTTTATGTTCCCATCTGTTGTAGAAAGCTTCCAGGTTTTCTATGAAAGCAGCTTTGATGTTATCCTCTTTTAATACCCTTGTGATTTTAGTCCACAGATTTTCCTCATTTGGGCATACCCAAAAACACTTCTCTGTTTTAATACTGCTTGTAGCTAGTTCTGGGATATCTGCACAAGGGGCGTGACACCAATTTCCACAAAAATGACAATTTATCCATGTGGAAGCCCGTTTGTTTGACTGACCACAGACTACACACAGCTTCATAATGATTTGAATGGTTGATTTACTGCAATTCTACTAGCAACCTCTTGAATATTATATTAATAACCTTAAATGAAGCTCTAGCTATTTGTATTTCTGTTTCTAACTCTTTTTGTATATTGGACAGCTTACCGTCACGTTCCTGATTTTTAATGTTTGTGTTTATAAGGGCGCCTACAAACCCATCCGTTTACAGTCTGCTTTATTGTCCAACGAAACTGTTTGAAACCAGTCCCGGGTTCGGACCAGTCGGACCAGTCAAGGGTTCGGACCAGTCAAGGGTTCGGACCAGTCGATCTGCTCTGATCAGTGGGTCACTTATTTAAAACATACTGGTCGGTGATTTGAGCTAACACATGAAGGATCTACTGGAAATTATCTACCCGAGTAATATGTGATTTGACTGATACAAAAGTATAACTTGCGTGTTGAAGAGCCGGTGATATCTGGCAGCTCCTACAATGACGTACAGTCGACCTCTTTGTTTATCAATCGCTGTATCTGGCTTTTCTATTTTTTTTTTTCCGTCTCCACCACAATAAATGCTATATTATCACTATAGTTGACTGGTGCAAATTTTGGAGGAAGGACGCTTTTTCTGTAGTAATAATTGCTTCTCGTTGTGTATATTGCGACCGCTGGTAACTACAGGTTATATGAAATTCACAGTAACGTCTCGTATTTCAAGAAAAAGAAACTAATGAAAGTCACTCCACTCCACTAAGTACCATTATAATACTGGTTAGTTGCTACTACAACACTGTATTCTGCTATTCACTGGTATCACTAGATTATATGCGAGTACACTAGCAGGCCAGGAAGATTATTAAAAACAGCTGACCTGTGGTAAGTTTCTGGCGACTTCTGGCACCTGCCTCTATAGGCTTATCACTTCATTTACAAATTCACCTGTTTTCAAATGACACTTTAGCCTTTATCATCAATATACTAGGGAGCCACTGTAGTATACACTATACACTATGTATACTCAATGCTTTCAGGGAGACTTTCTTTCCTCTGACACAAAGTTCAATTATTATTATTTTTTTCACACGGGACACAGGCCTATGATTCCCCTCTGGCAGTAAACTCTGCTAGGTAATGCACACTAATTCTCCTTTTTTGACTCAGTATATAATGTTTTCCGCCCAAGATTGGTTCCAGGCGCTAGAGGGATGTATCGTATAGGATTGATGACACAAATTAAAGTTCTAGCACGTAAGAGCGACCGTGAAAACACAAGAAAACCGGGAGCACAACGAGGCACGCTGATACGCTGGCACGCTGTATCTGGTCAGCTATAGTGCCTAATAGGTGTTTAATGTGTCGATATGGGTAAAAAATGTATTTGAAAATGGAATAGAACCAACAGGGTTCCCTTTGCGCCTGCGCGGACGTGCGGGGGGATAGGTCGAGCTGGGGGGAGAGGTGGCGGGAGTGTTTTGAATGTAGTGAGGAGGCTGGGAAAACATGGAACCAGGAAATTGGCGTTCACGGCGGCCTAAGGATTAATATAGGCCTCACTTCATAATAGGAAGTGTCGTAACTGTTCCTGGTGAAGAGTGAGGGAACGTGATTTACGGGACCACCGTAATAAAGTGGTAAAATTAGTGAATAATGGTAGGGGTGGTGACTGGGTGCACGCCATGGTGTGTCCAGGGGAAATACCCGTGTGTTAATCCTCACTCATCGGTCTCAGATCTTAATGGAGTGACCTCTAATGTGTATAATAATTATGAGACGTTAAATCGTCTTGTGAATGGTAATGTAATCAATGATAATAACATTAAGTTAAGAGAATGCGGGAAGTGAAATAAATCGCCCTGCTCCGAGTGAACACGTTGTGACCTCGTCGTACCGAGGATAGTGAAGCTTTATGGAATCACGACTTCTAAACCGGGACAAACCAACGGATACCTCGTCCTGCTGGAATAAGAACCGTGTCGGTGTAGCAGGACATCGAAATGAGATGGTGAATGGAGGAAATAAGGAGTATCAATCACCCACAGTTAAGTAACCCTTCTAGTTATAGCAGACTGATGCTGGCCAGTTAGGTATGTTGTAATTGGATAGGTTATGAGTGATCCAGCTACATCAAGTGACCACCAGAGAACATCTGGTAAGTGGTGGGATTATGTACAAATGTTTTTCCTTGATGGATGTATCCATGTGTATCCTACCTTCCCCCCCTTCATTCAGCTAAACTAATATAATCTATACAGTCCACAATTAATTAATAGCGCCATGCTTGAGGTTGCTACCCAATTTATACTGGTCTCAGATAGATATGGATAAGATTGTGAGGTCGAAGGGGCCACCTGTAGTGACCAGAGGTGGTTAAGTTTTCTCACATGTCTACACGGGGTGACTACGGTAAACAATATGGTTGTCTCCCAATGAGATTACTTGTATGTATATAATGTTGAGGTACATACAGATAAGCACCCTAGAAAATTTTCCAATAAAGTATATTGTCACATTGAACAAAATCACTTCCAACGTCAGTTATAACATTACGTCGACTCAACCACGAATAACTTCATCCATTCTTACAACTTCAAGGTTCGTAAAACTCTTAAACTACATACATAGTATTGCCACCATCTAGACAAATTAAAAAGAAAAACAATACTCAAATATATCAAAACACACTATGCTTCTATTGGCACTAAATCAATTGTGCTTACAAAAATACATTGTAAATTAAACTGAAACATAAAAAGCCATTTTGACATTTACACATTGTATCAAAATCATAAATACGCATAGAAAATATGTATTGAATATCATTGAAAATGTTCATGAGAAAAACCATTAATGGTATATACAAGAAAGTAAAGATACATACACATATACATACATACATACATACATACATACATACATACATACATATATATACATATATACATTTATATATACATATATATATACATATATATATACATATATACATACATACACACATATACATATATATACATACATACACATACACACATATACATACATACACACACATACACATGCATATACATACACACATACACACATACACATACATAGTTATAAGTCGACAATTCCAAATATAACTGTATTGTACTTGAAACACTCAGAACAAATAATGTTAAAATTGCACCCCGGACATACCTCATATAACATTCATAAAACAAACTCATCACGCTACCGCCCATTCTAGGAAACCAGCCCATTTCATCCCCCTTACCTGCCTTTCAACTCCCGTAAATCCCGTAAAGTGAAATTCCTATAACCCTCACTTAAATCCCTCTCCCATCTCCCCCCATACACCTCCTTATTACTACACTTTGTCCTATAAAAAGTTGCTGTTAACGCATTAATTCTTTCACACATGTTCGCTCCTCTCATAGCCCAAGACATATAAATATAATCTGTAATTATATACCCTACCGCATTCTCTACCATTTGATTCACCCCACCTATGTCTAAGCTTAAAACCCTCAACACCTGCAAACCCCCCCCCCCTCCCACTAACCTTATTACCTTACCCAACCAAACCCTTATTAGTTCAATACATTCGCAAAAATACACCATATGGAAAACAGTCTCCAATCCACCACAAGCCTTGCATATCCCATCCTCCCTTATTCTCTTATGGAATAAAACCATTCCAGACGGTAAGATCCCATGTAAAAATCTATACATAACTTCTCGTACTTTAGGTTTTAAACGTAATTTGTTCAAACGCCCCCAGATATTACGCCAATCATACATCGGATAAACCCCTTCTACCACTGCTACCACTGCCTTACCTTCCACCCCATCAAGGTTTCCCAATTTAATATGTGAAGGATCGCTCATGTTTATGATGACCCGTAACATTGCCTCACCCATTATGAACTCCCTACCCACCCACCACCGTTGCATATCCTGACGCATCTTATGAAGTCCGCCTTCCCTCGCCCCCCTTCCCTCCCGTTTATAACTACGTTTCAAATACACACTCATAATCCTCTTTTCAACAGCTATAAGACCCAGCCCTCCTCGGCCAACCGGGAGTGTGACAACCGCTCTACCTAACCATTCGCTTCCAGTACCCCAAATGAATCTAAAAACGCGCTTTTGTAACCTTTGTATCTCACTACGAAGTATCGGATATATTGCTGCTACATGCCAAAGTTTACTATATAATAGGACTTTCGTTGTAATTACTCTTTGATGCAAAGTTAAGTGTGCAGCTCGTAAACCACTGAGGCGCTTCAGTACACCATCTACAATACACACTGAATTTATTTGTTGTGCTAACTTGATATCACTTACATAAACGATCCCACATATCAGTAATTGGTCCACCTTTTTCCACCTTTCAACTACTTCACATTCCTCACTTAACCCATCCCCAAGATCCATATACTTCGTTTTCTCCTTATTAATTGACATGCCAGAAGCCTTTTCAAAAACGTTTACTAACTTTTCCACCCGAGGCAAATCCCTGTTACCACTTACTAAAATCGTTGTGTCATCAACATATACAACAATGCCAGCCCCCCCACCCCTTTCGTCACAAACCCCATTTGCTGCCAATAAGACCCTAATTCCTCTATAAAAGGGATCCTGTAAACACGCAAAAAATATTTGTGAAAGGGGCCAACCTTGACGTAGACCCCTTCTCATCTGAATTTGTTCTCCTAACCTTCCATTTACCTGCACCCGCAAGGATGCATCTTGATACATTAATTTGGCCCATGATATAATTTCCTCTCCAAACCCCTGCCATCTCATAATCTTCTATAATGCTTCCCTTTCTACACTATCATATGCCGCCTCCCAATCTATAGCCAACACCCTCCCCCCCTCCCAATTTTACTCTTTCTTCAATAAAACTTCTAATCAACCCATGCCCGTCATACATAGATCTTCCCGGTACCCCATATTGTCCCTTATCAATCACTTTACCCAGGACCTTTTTTATTCTGTTAGCTAAAATTCTTGCAAAAATCTTATAATCACCACACAATAACGAAATAGCACGATAGTCTTTGACTGTTAATGGCTCACCTTTAGGCACTAGAACGACCACAGCCATCCATTGCTGTGCCCCTAAAACCCGATCCCGCTTAAGGATATTAAATAATCTTTCCAAAAACCCTTTTAAAACGCTCCAATTTTGAAGATAAAAGTCACTGGGCAACCCATCAATTCCTGGTGCCTTACCTAATTGCGCCCCGGATAAAGCTTCCCATGTCTCACACTCCGTTATCGGCCCTTCCAAGATGAATCAATCATGATCTGTCAACTCACACTGCACAAACCTTCCAATTGACTGTAATGCTATTTCGCTTATTCCCACACTTTGCGGTTTTCAACTTAACCCAAGCATCAATATACCCACTCATACCCTCAGTCGTCGTCAACACCTGGTCCACTTTATACCCTTGCATACCTACCTGAACATTCAACCCCATTAACTCCATTGCCTTGCGGCGTGTGTGTTGACTCCGCAACACACACGCCGACGGCCGATCTCCCCACAAAAACTCCTCAATCCCGCCCTTAAGCCTTTCCCCATCAAACCTCTCATTTTGTAAATTCCGGATATTTTCCTTCAAACTTTCAATTTCAATAACAGGATAATTAGCATTAATTTGTGCATAAAATTCGCGCAACTGCCCCTTTAAATATTTTTGAAAACCGTATTGTAACTGATTATATCTCGTCCCTCGATTAATATAATATTCCTTAATACCTTTTTTAGCTATCGTTTCCCACCAATTAACCATGGCAACATCCCCTGGTGCTTCTACCACTAAACGATCCCACATATGTCCAAAAGACAAAAGACTATCCTCTTCCTTTAATAACTTTACATTCAATTTCCAAAATGATGGACCCCTCCGAGGCACACCCTCAATATCCACATCTATTACAACTCCTCTATGATCCGAAAAAACCACATCTATCACATTCACCCTCCGCACAGTAACCGCACAAGGCACGTACATTCGGTCCAACCTCGCCGCATAACCTCGTTTAATGAAGGTATGCTCTACCATCCCTCCCCCCCCACACACATCCTTTAACCCCACCCCGGTCAATATATCCCCCAATAAACCCAAACAACACCCCGCACCTCTAGGCTCCACATCTTTACGAAGTATCACGCAATTCCAATCTCCGCCTATTATTGCAACATTCGGTAAACCACGTAAAAAATAGACCAGTACGTCCTGAACAAATTTAGTTTTAATACTCACGTCACCCTCAGCCGGGCCATATACACATACTAAACTAATGGGAACCCTACCCCAGGTTCCATCCACTCTAATTACCCTCCCCTCCCCCCCCTTCACTACACCTTATTATAAACGGGCTAGTTTCCTTTACCAAAATGGCAGCCCCACCTTTCAAACGTGTCGCATGTTCCACGTACACATTATAACCACTCATATCCAACTCATAACCAGGCCTAAAATTATGTTCCTGTAAGAATACCACATCCACACCAAGTCGCACCAAATACTCATTAAATCACTTAAGCTACCTCTCAGCTCTCAACCCGTTAATATTTATAGTAAAACACTTGAATTCAACAAATGGGTTTTCCTTTTGTCCCCGGCATTGACTTTACCCCAGTTCGTTTTGCAGCACCTCTGTCCCTCCCCCCTTTATTGGGAATCACCTTTGCAATCCCTTGATCCTTGGGTTCACCATTCCCTCTCTGCTGTACCTCCACCCAAGACTTTTTCCCAGGGTGTTGGGCAGGAGTGAGCACATCATCAGAATCCGATGATGCTGCAGTCCTCTTTCGTGTCCCGCCCTCCACCTGCATTTTGACATCTGAAGCACCGTCCTGATGCACCTCCACCTCTACTGCATGCACCTTCAATCCTTTAGACTCTCTCGTCGACAAACCGTCATCTCCTGCCATACCTTCATTCACAGCCGTCCCCAGAACTAAGCCTGGGTCTTCCACCTGATCTAGGACCGATTCCTCTAACAAGTCATCCAACGCCTTTACCAAAGACGCCGCCACTTCTTCACCCATATTAGGTAGTCTCTCCTCAAAAACCTTATGTATGTCCAATGACTGAGATTCTCCTTGTAGTGTTACAACTGGCGATTCGAGCTCCTTTTCTTTGTCCACCTCCTCACTCCATGACAACCGTTGTTGAGGCGGTGTAGCCAGAGACTGTTCTCGCTCATCGCCTACCTCGCCCACTGGCTGCTGTTGCCATTGCTGTTGTGCCGGGTACCCACTTCATTTCCCACACTGCGCCGCGATGTGGTCATATGACCCACATAGCCGACACGTACGTTGTTGCCCCGCATACGTTACATAGACTTGAGTCCATAATTCCTTCAACACAACACATGAAGGAATAGGGTGTCAAAGAGTCATTTTAACAGTATATGTACCTTCCAGCGCACCTGCATACGGTCCAGTTGCTCATCTCCCTGCTGTGGCTACGTGAACCGTCCCATAAGTACGCAGTTCACTGGTAATATCAAAATCAGTCGCCTCAAAAGGCACATTCCTTATTTTCACCCAAGTGTAATGTCGAGATACATCATGGAGTCTCACCGACACAGCTGTATTAACCGGTATGATGGTCTCCTGATACTTGTCGACCACCGCCTCGTAGACTCGTGCAGACGTCATTTTAACGAAGATTCTTGTCGTCCCATTGAGTGCGACACCACTTATCTCCTCATTTGCTATACCATAGGTATCGCGAATGATCGCTGGTAATAATAAATCCATGTTGGATCCCGTGACAGCACCACGGGTCATCTCAATGCAGACATTATTGATTCTTCTTCTGCTATTCAGCGCCATGTTGGAGAAAATAAAGTTTCCACCAACCAACGCTAGGGGCAGCTCAATCAGGTAAACTGCGCCAAAACAAACTCAAACAGGAGCGTCTGCGCAGCTCGTCCACACGGCTCGGAGGCGATGAGGACAATGTCCTTCTGTTACTATGGACATAAATATCAATGAGTCTTTACATGAGACCTTGAGTACAGGTAACATCTCAGTGACTCTGATCTTACATTTGACCTTGAGTACAGGTAACATCTCAGTGAATCTGATCTTACATTTGACCTTGAGTACAGGTAACATCTCAGTGAATCTGATCTTACATTTGACCTTGAGTACAGGTAACATCTCAGTGAATCTGATCTTACATTTGACCTTGAGTACAGGTAACATCTCAGTGAATCTGATCTTACATTTGACCTTGAGTACAGGTAACATCTCAGTGAATCTGATCTTACATTTGACCTTGAGTACAGGTAACATCTCAGTGAATCTGATCTTACATTTGACCTTGAGTACAGGTAACATCTCAGTGAATCTGATCTTACATTTGACCTTGAGTACAGGTAACATCTCAGTGAATCTGATCTTACATTTGACCTTGAGTACAGGTAACATCTCAGTGAATCTGATCTTACATTTGACCTTGAGTACAGGTAACATCTCAGTGAATCTGATCTTACATTTGACCTTGAGTACAGGTAACATCTCAGTGAATCTGATCTTACATTTGACCTTGAGTACAGGTAACATCTCAGTGAATCTGATCTTACATTTGACCTTGAGTACAGGTAACATCTCAGTGAATCTGATCTTACATTTGACCTTGAGTACAGGTAACATCTCAGTGAATCTGATCTTACATTTGACCTTGAGTACAGGTAACATCTCAGTGAATCTGATCTTACATTTGACCTTGAGTACAGGTAACATCTCAGTGAATCTGATCTTACATTTGACCTTGAGTACAGGTAACATCTCAGTGAATCTGATCTTACATTTGACCTTGAGTACAGGTAACATCTCAGTGAATCTGATCTTACATTTGACCTTGAGTACAGGTAACATCTCAGTGAATCTGATCTTACATTTGACCTTGAGTACAGGTAACATCTCAGTGAATCTGATGAATCTGATATTACATTTGACCTTGAGTACAGGTAACATCTCAGTGAATCTGATCTTACATTTGACCTTGAGTGAATCTGATGATCTTACATTTGACCTTGAGTACAGGTAACATCTCAGTGAATCTGATCTTACATTTGACCTTGAGTACAGGTAACATCTCAGTGAATCTGATCTTACATTTGACCTTGAGTACAGGTAACATCTCAGTGAATCTGATCTTACATTTGACCTTGAGTACAGGTAACATCTCAGTGAATCTGAATCTTACATTTGACCTTGAGTACAGGTAACATCTCAGTGAATCTGATCTTACATTTGACCTTGAGTACAGGTAACATCTCAGTGAATCTGATCTTACATTTGACCTTGAGTACAGGTAACATCTCAGTGAATCTGATCTTACATTTGACCTTGAGTACAGGTAACATCTCAGTGAATCTGATCTTACATTTGACCTTGAGTACAGGTATCTCAGTGTATCTTACATTTGGCCTTGAGTGACATCTGATCTTACATTTGACCTTGAACATCTCAGTGAATCTGATCTTACATTTGACCTTGAGTACAGGTAACATCTCAGTGAATCTGATCTTACATTTGACCTTGAGTACAGGTAACATCTCAGTGAATCTGATCTTACATTTGACCTTGAGTACAGGTAACATCTCAGTGAATCTGATCTTACATTTGACCTTGAGTACAGGTAACATCTCAGTGAATCTGAGCTTACATTTGACCTTGAGTACAGGTAACATCTCAGTGAATCTGATCTTACATTTGATCTTACAGACCTTACAGGAATATTATCTGACTACCTTGTAAAATCTGGAGCTTCCTGATGAAGCTCAGGAAAAATTTAATTCAACGAAGAACATTTTTTTTCCAAAATTCCCATATTTAAGATTCCAGTTATCAGTAAACCATTTTCTTTGAGAACTGATGCCTCCAATACCAATGTAGGAGCAGTGTTATTAATGCATCATGAAGGTACTCCCTTCCTTGTATGCTTCCTGAGCTGGAAACTTCTTACTGCAGAAAAGAGATGCTCTACCATTGAAAAGTAATGTTGGCCCTTGTGTGGGGTATCTCAAAACTTATGTTTTATCTACTAGCTAAAGAATTCATTTTGGAAACAGATCATAAACCTTTTATATACACTGAGACTTTGAAAGTAACCAATAGTCGCCTCTTGAGGTTGACATTGGCTCTCCAAGCTTTCAAGTTTTATATAGTGTATATCAATTGTTCGTCCAATTATTTCTCTAACTGGTTAAGCTGTGACAGTCAGTAGAATATTGGTAAATTACATGATTTTTCTTAATATTTTTTTTCCTAGCTATTCCTCTTATATTCTGTAAGTCTGTATACGTTAGAGTGAGGGAAAAATTTATGGGATAGTAAGGGGAGTAGTGTGAATGAATGGTGGTGGTAGTTTGTTGGTCAGTATGCTTGTTGTTATGGGGGTACATTATTCCCACTACCCCCCTTTTTCACTCGGTGGTAGGTGACGAGTGTCTCTCTGACCGGTTGTCAGTCACTAGACTTGTGGCTTCCATGATATCTCTAAGTATTCGTTCCACTCATATTTAAATTATTATTTGTTTGGGTTAAGTTAGTTTTAATAAGATCTTCATGCTTGTTTAGGTTTTTATGCTGCAAATTCTTCCTGTTCTGATTTGGGCTTATGTAGTGTAACATCATTTAATCCCCACCATTTCTTTTAAAGGCTGTACATCTATCATGTGAGTGATTTCTCTATTGGTGTGTAACTTTGCATTTCTTAATTTTAACATTTATTGTTGGCTTGGGTCATTCAACACAGGCGAGATAAGAGAGGCAGCATAGAACTTGAAAAGATCTGACAGTCAGACATCTCTACCTACACTGGTGCTCCTTCCACTCATAACCAACACCCAACCAGCTACACACAATTCTAGCAGATTTCTTCCAGTTATAACTCCAACAACATTACATGGTTCTCTACTGGTAACTCAACTGCTTCACAAGTGTTGTGGTGGTCAGAGGATCCCAGTACTTCTGTTCCTCAGAGTCTCTACTTATGTTGGGGTCACTATCTACTCAAGTGTGTCAACAGTCACAGCCACCTATGACCCCTGCCACCAAAGTCATCAACAATGGCTCAGCATTCCAAACCACGATTCAGAGCTATATGCCCAGATCTTTGGCATGGCACCATTCTTAACTACATATTGTGTACATATTAGCTTTGAGTCACTGATTTTTTATATATTTCATTTTTCATTTCTTTGCTTCAAGTTGAATTGATTTCATGTGTAAGTGTTTAATATTCACTATTTTTTATAATAAAATTGTTTATCTCATGTTATCATTGAACCTCCACAAGGAAGGCAGGGTAGGGGTCAGCCTAGGAAAAGTTGGAGGGAAGGAGTAAAGGAGATTTTGTGTGCAAGGGGCTTAGACTTCCAGCAAGCATGCATGAGTGTGGTAGACAGGAGTGAATGGAGATAAATGGTTCTCTCTTAGGACGTGATGTGCTGGTGGAGTGTAAGCAAGGTAATATTTATGAATGGACTCACGAAATTGTAATGACATGATTGCAAACAGACCATACCATGGATGAGGTTAGAACCTGTAATCAGAGGGCCTTAAAACTCCAGACCAACATGCTAGCCACTGGGCTAGCTGGCTACAATAAGATTCAATCGTCTAGGTATGTTTATACGACATACGAAGGTTAACACAGAAACCACTGTGACGACAAATATAAGTTTTTACAGACAAATCTCCCACCAGCATGGCTGCAATGAACTCTAGCTCAAGTCCCTGCAAACCTGTCATCATGACTCATGAAATCGTAATGGCAGGATTGCAAACAAACCATACCACGGGCAGGGAGAGAACCCGCAATCAGAGAGTTATAAAACTCCAGACCGATGCACGAGCCACTGGGCCAACTGGCTATAATAAGATTCATCTAACTAGGTATATTTAAACACCATAGGAAGATTAGCATAGGCACCACTGTGAGTCATGATGATGGCTTTGAGCTAGAGTTAGTCACGGCCACGTTGGTGGGAGATTCGTCTGCAAAAACTTTCATTTGTCGTCACAGTGGTGCCTATGCTAACCTTCCTATGATGTATAAAATGCCTAGTTGGACGAATCTTATTGTAGCCACCTGGTCCAGTGGCTAGTGCATTGGTCTGGCATTTTATGACTCTCTGATCATAGGTTCTATCCCTGCTTGTGGTATGGTTTATGAATGGATTCAGGGAAACCAGAAGGCCAGACTTGAATCCTGGAGATGGGAAGCACAGTACATGCACTCTGAAGGAAGGGTGTTAATGTTGCAGTTTTACAACTCTAGTGTTGGCACACCTCTGGCAAGACAGTGATGGAGTGAATGATGATGATGAAGGCTTTTTTTTACAGGCCACCATACCATGGTGCGAAACAGCCATTGTGTTAGTAATAAAAAATGTATATATTCTCATGTGTATATAACTAAAATAATCCTGATACATTGAATGCTAACATGTTTTATCTCCTGTATGTACTCACATATGTTTCACAAGACTGCCTTTTTGATTAAAACATTTCAAACACTCTGAACACTGAAATGGTTTATCTCCTGTGTGTACTCGCATGTGTCACAAGACTGCCTTTTCGACTAAAACATTTCAGACACTCTGAACACTGAAATGGTTTTTCTTTTGTGTGTACTTGCATATGTGTCACAAGACTGCCTTTTTGAGTAAAACATTTCAGACACTCTGAACACTGAAATGGCTTTTTTCCTGTGTGTATTTGCATATGTGTCACAAGATGGTCTTTTCGAGTAAAACATTTCAGACACTCTGAACACTGAAATGGTTTATCTCCTGTGTGTACTTGCATATGTGTCACAAGACTGCCTTTTTGAGTAAAACATTTCAGACACTCTGAACACTGAAATGGTTTTATTCCTGTGTGTATTTGCATATGTGTCACAAGATGGTCTTTTTGAGTAAAACATTTCAGACACTCAGAACACTGAAATGGCTTATCTCTTGTGTGTACTCGCATATGTTTCACAAGATTGCCTTTTTCAGTAAAACATTTATGACACTCTGAACACTGAAATGGTTTATCTCCTGTATGCACTCGCATATGTGTCACAAGACTTCCTTTCTGAGAAAAATACTTCAGACACTCTGAACACTGAAATGTTTTATTTCCAGTATGTACTCGCATATGTGTCACAAGACTGCCTTTTTGAGAAAAACATTTCAGGCACTCTGAACACTGAAATGTTTTTTTTCCTGTGTGTATTTGCATATGTGTCACAAGACTGCTTTTTTGAGTAAAACATTTCAGACACTCTGAACACTGAAATGGTTTATCTCTTGTGTGCACTCGCATATGCTTCACAAGATTGCCTTTTTCAATAAAACATTTGAGACACTTTGAACACTGAAATGGTTTATCTCCCGTATGTACTCGCATATGTGTCACAAGACTGCCTTTTTGAGTAAAACATTTCAGACACTCTGAACAATGAAATGGTTTATCTCCTGTATGTACTCGCATATGTTTCACAAGACTGCCTTTTTGAGTAAAACATTTCAGACACTCTGAACAATGAAATGGTTTATCTCCTGTATGTACTCGCATATGTTTTGCCTTTTTCAGTAAAACATTTCAGACACTCTGAACACTGAAATGGTTTATCTCCTGTATGTACTCGCATATGTTTCACAAGACTCGCATATGCCTTTTTCAGTAAAACATTTCAGACACTCTGGACACTGATATGGTTTATTTCCTTTATGTTTTTCCATATTTTTCAAGAGAAGAAATTTCATTTTATAATATTTTAGTTATACAACAGTGGTATCATTAATCTTTCTTACATACTCTAATGCATATTTCAAGATTTACTCTTTTAAACTATTTTAGCCACTGAAGAAACAGTTTTCCTCATAAATATGTTATCAGGTTACAAAACTATTTCCACTTATGAGCTCTAATTAAGATTTTTTTTGAACTTAAAGGATTGCAATGATTTTTTTGTTTGTAAAAAGATTGACGTATATATTAGAACTTTCAGATATACTGAAAAACATTATTATTATTATTTCTTAATTATGTTTAAACACATATTTTCTGAAAATTCTTAACTTCAGCATTACTAACTTGTATTTTTCTTTGAACTACAATGCAATTTTTAGATAGAATTCTATTTATGAAAAATGTTTTTTTATTAATATTACCAGACCATTTAAAAACTGATCAGAATCACAAGTGTTGTTATTCTTGCAATACTGAAGGTATAGTGTCCATTTAGGTACAACCTGGAAGTGTTCCAGAAAATACTTCTGCAGTATCAGTTGTTGTACAAAACAGATGTTTGTTGATGTACTGGAGATATAATGTCTAGGAAGATTCAACCTGGATACAACCTGGTAGTGTTCCAGAAAATACTTCTGCAGTATCAGTTGTTGTACAAAACAGATGTTTGTTGATGTACTGGTGATATAATGATATAACTAGGAAGATACAACCTGGTAGTGTTCCAGAAAATACTTCTGCATATCAGTTGTTGTACAAAACAGATGTTTGTTGATGTACTGGTGATATAATGTCTAGGAAGATACAACCAGTGTTCCAAAATACTTCTGTAACAGAAACATGAGTCAGTGTAATACAATATTCTACCATTACCAACACAACATATTGATCTAGAAAACAAAAAAAATTGTTTGTATTATTATGTTTCACTAAATACAATTGTCATTAAAATTTTAAAGGAGTAAAAGAATTAAAGAAGTTTTCAGTCACGATATACAGTGGAACCTCAGTACTCAAACTTATGTCATTCCAGAAGGTTGTTCCAGTGCTGATCTGTTCCAGTATCAAATAAATTCTTCCTAACCAATTTTCTTTTTGGTTAACCTTTATCATAAATCTTCATAGGCCCCATGGTGACTTATTCGTACAAATATAAATTATATATTATATTATAATCAAATTAAGCCCTAAACCAACAAGGGTCATGCAGCACTGTGGGGCAGAAAATAGTGCTGAGAAAAAATAAAAAAGTGAGTGTAAGTCAAAGGCAGGTTCATCTGCAAGAAGGGAGGATAAGGTAAGAGTGGTAGGGCGACGGCATCGGTGGATGTAAATACTGCGAGCTCACTGGTAAACCAGACAATCATCAAGAAAGTTAAGAACTGAAATAAGGAGCTAAGAAACCTCATTGACAGGAATAGGATGTCGTTCCATGAGATACCCACTGGTAAGGCTGGCATGGCCGATGCAGAGACAGGAGAGTGCAGTCTCCTGAGTACGACAACAGTGGTAGGATGGCCATGAACCCAAAAGCAGTCACACTCAATCTTATGGTTAAAAACAGTGATCCTGATATCAGCCTTTTATTAAACAACTTATATGCATTGAACAGCAAATATAATTATTGTACAGCAGATCAAGCATAGACATTACTAGTTAATTACGATGTCAGATGTTAGACCAAACATTATGATGACCTCAGAGCATTACTCAATTCTCTGCATACCAGTATGTCAATCATCACACTCACCAAAACCTGGCTAAAGCTGGGTAATACAGATGTTTATGACACTCCTGGTTACACAACCATACACAACTGTAGGACAGATCAGCAAAGAGGTGGAACAGCTATATACTACTCTGATCAACTTGAATGTATCACAAATTTTAGAAAACATGATGACTGATGCACATATCAACACAGACCACTTGCTGCTCACAGGAGATTTCAACATAAATCTACTACACAACCAGGACCCAAAATTAACCGAATTCACAAACACTATGAGCAGCTGCTTGTTGCTACCAAAAATAACAAAACCTACAAGACAAGTATCTCCTTATTTGACCACATCTGGACTAACACAATATACCCTTTAAAATCAGGAATGATCACAGACAACACCACAGACCACTACCTTACTTTTCTCATAACCAATCTAGGTAAATTGAACCAAGACACTACTAAAGTTACCTTCAGACTACATAACAAAACAGGTGTTAATAACTTTATAACAGTTGTCTCTTCACTTTTTAAGGTCTCTGGTATTTCACCTAGATCTAAGCTCTTTCTCCAAAGAATAAGAACATAAGAACATAAGAATGTAGGAACACTGCAGCAGGCCTGTTGGCCCATACTAGGCAGGTCCTTTACAATTTATCCCACTAACAAACATTTGACCAACCCAATTTTCAATGCCACCCAAGAAACAAGCTCCGATGTGCAAGTCCCTCTCAAATCCAACCCCTCCCACTCATGTACTTATCCAACCTAAATTTGAAACTACCCAAAGTCCTAGCCTCAATAACCCAACTAGGTAGACTGTTCCACTCATCAACTACCCTATTTCCAAACCAATACTTTCCTATCTCCTTTCTAAATCTAAACTTATCTAATTTAAATCCATTACTGCGGGTTCTCTCTTGGAGAGATATCCTCAAGACCTTGTTAATATCCCCTTTATTAATACCTATCTTCCACTTATACACTTCGATCAGGTCTCCCCTCATTCTTCGTCTAACAAGTGAATGTAACTTAAGAGTCTTCAATCTTTCTTCATAAGGAAGATTTCTAATGCTATGTATTAATTTAGTCATCCTACGCTGAATGTTTTCTAACGAATTTATGTCCATTCTGTAATATGGAGACCAGAATTGAGCTGCATAATCTAGGTGAGGCCTTACTAATGATGTATAAAGCTGCAGTATGACCTCTGGACTTCTGTTGCTTACACTTCTTGATATAAATCCCAGTAATCTATTTGCCTTATTACGTTCGCTTAGGCATTGCTGTCTTGGTTTAAGGTTGCTGCTTACCATAACCCCCAAGTCCTTTTCGCAATCTGTATGGCTAAGTTCTACATTATTTAACTTATAAGTGCTAGGGTCATGGACACTCCCGAGCTTCAGAACCTTGCATTTATCTACATTGAACTGCATCTGCCACTTTTCTGACCAAGAGTAGAGTTTGTCTAAATCCTCCTGAAGTTCCCTAACATCTACGTTTGAATCAATTATCCTACCTATCTTCGTGTCATCGGCGAATTTGCTCATATCACTAGTAATTCCTTCATCAAGATCATTGATATATATTATAAACAACAACGGGCCCAAGACTGATCCCTGTGGAACGCCATTTGTTACTGATCCCCACTCGGATTTAACCCCATTTATGGACACTCTCTGCTTCCTGTCTGTGAGCCATGATTCGATCCACGAGAGCACCCTTCCCCCAATGCCATGAGCTGCCACTTTCTTTAACAGTCTATGGTGCGGAACTCTATCAAAAGCCTTACTAAAATCTAAGTAAATAATATCAAATTCTTTATTGTGGTCAACAGCCTCAAAAGCTTTACTGAATGTAATAAAGTTGGTAGAATTACCGACAATATGTAAAGTAAAAGGACACAGGTGCAACTAATGTGACATTTATTGTGGCAACGTTTCGCTCTCCAGGAGCGAATGATCTCACACACTTCTATTCCAGTCAAGATACCAAGACCAAAAGAGGCATCATCATCGGGTTTTTCCTAAGAGCATACCGAATTTGTAGTCCTGAGTTTCTTGACGAGGAATGTACTTACATTCACCAAACATTCACTGAGTTACAATTTCCTTCTTTTTTCATCAAAGACTGCAAGAAAAGAGCTCTTCAGATCATCAATTCTCCACGCATCAACACCGCTCCCAACAAAGTTATAATTCTTCCCAACAGCCAGGTTGCACTAAACGTCTCAAAAGTACTTTCACAAGCTAACACCAGAGTCGCCATCGCTTCTACCACTTCAGTAAAGGATCTAACCAGGACAAAACCCAAGCACCACGAACCAGTCAATGCAGGAGTTTACACTATACCCTGTGGAGGCTGTGACACAATCTACGTAGGTGAAACAGCAAGAAACCTCGACACCCGCCTCAATGAACACATATACGCATGTAGGAACGACAACTTAAACAACGCCTTTGTGCAACACCGAAATTCCACCAATCATCTTATGAAATTCAGAGACGCCCAATTAGTGATAAAAGAAACTAATTTCCGCACACGCAAGTGCCTTGAATCAGCACTGATCGCTGTTTCGAATACAATTAAACAAAACAACGGCAGCTTCACCATCTCTGAAGTCTTAGCAAGAATCCTCCTGAAAACAGTAAACCCTGCCATCACATAGTTTCTCCTGTTATACTACACACAGCACAGAGAGTGAACACTGAAACAACCTGCCTCATTCCAGTTTATATTTGTCCAACCTATTTTTATGTTACCCAAGTAATAGCTTTTATATCCTTTTACTCATGTACGAATTAATTGCTCTACCATATTGTATTACTTTTGTCACTACCACTACTACTACTACTACTACTACTACTACTAGTGAACATCGAAATGGTACCTCACTAGTATTCACCTCACTCTGAGCCTTTATATACCCTCTGTGTCCATGTATTGTTTGTAATGGCTTGATAAAGCTCCTGGAGAGCGAAACGTTGCCACAATAAATGTCACATTAGTTGCACTTGTGTCCTTTTACTTTACAACTTTACTGAAGAAAGTTAATAAATTAGTTAGACAAGACCGGCCTCTTGTGAATCCATGCTGAGTATCATTAATCAAGCTATGCTTATCGAGATGGCTTCTTATAATCTCAGCTATAATTGACTCTAGTAATTTGCCTACAATTGAGGTCAGGCTTATTGGGCGGTAATTTGACGGTAACGACTTGTCCCCTGTTTTAAAAATAAGAATTACATTAGCCATCTTCCACATATCAGACACTACACCTGTTTGAAGAGATAAATTAAAAATATTAGTTAATGGTTCACAGACTTCCCTTGAAAAAACCTCATCAGGACCCGGTGACTTATTTTGCTTCAGTCGGTCTATCTGCTTCATAACCATTTCACTAGTGACTGTGATGTTACATAATTTATCTTCTTCTGATCCACTATAAAAATTAATTACCGGAATATTATTAGTGTCTTCCTGTGTAAAAACTGAGAGAAAATAATTATTTAAAATCGAGCACATTTGATTCTCTTTGTCAGTAAGATGCCCATAGTTATTTTTAAGGGGACCTATCTTATCTCTGACTTTTGTTCTATAGACCTGGAAAAAACTTTTTGGGTTAGTTTTAGAATCCCTAGCAACTTTAATTTCATAGTCCCTTTTAGCTTTTCTTATCCCCTTTTTAATGTCCCTCTTAATGTCAATATACTGATTCATAAGATGACCCTCGCCTCTTTTGATACGCCTATAAATTCCTTTCTTATGCCCTAGTTGATATTTCAGCCTATTATTCATCCATTTTGGGTCATTTCTATTTGATCTAATTTCCTTATAAGGGATAAACGTTCTTTGAGCAGCATGTATTGTGTTCAGAAAACTGTCATATTGATAGCTCTCTTCGTTACCCCAGTCAACAGATGATAAGTGTTCTCTAAGAGAGCTCATGCAAGTGGTACTTTGCACTTCCTTATAAATAATGCATTCCATGAATCTGGTCCAGGTGCTAAGTGAGTGGGCATGTTGTTCATTTCTTTTTTGAAATTTATGGGGTTTGTACTAATGTCAGTTAGTTGGTCTGGGCAACCCTCTGCTGGAGTGAAAAATATTTCTGCACTTTTCTGCCTTGCTGTCATTTAGTGAGTTGCTGAACACTGACTCATACTGTTCTTATGGGATTTCACTCATTTAAGAACACAAGAACATAAGGAAGGAGGAACATTGCAGCAGGCCTGTTGGCCCATGCTAGGCAGGTCCTTCATAGACCCATCCCACTAATAGAACATTTGCCTTCATAAGAACCTAAGAAATAATGAACACTGCAACAGGCCTATTGGTCTATGTGAGGAAGCTCCAATTCTCCCCACTGGCTTAAGCCAATGCCTTGACCTAGTCAGGTCAGACACGTTACTTAAGGGAGGAGCACTGCGTCTGACCTAGTAGCTAGTCAGGTCCAACTCACACCCGCCCACACCCACTCATGTATTTATCCAACCTATTTTTAAAACTACACAGGAGGAACATTGCAGCAGGACTGTTGGCCCATGCTAGGCAGGTCCTTCATAGACCCATCCCACTAATAGAATATTTGCCTTCATAAGAACATAAGAAATAATGAACACTGCAACAGGCCTACTGGTCTATGTGAGGCAGCTCCAATTCTCCCCACCGGCTTAGGCTAATGCCTTGACCTAGTGAGGTCAGACACGTTACTTAAGGGAGGAGCACTGCGTCTGACCTAGTAGCTAGTCAGGTCCAACTCACACCTGCCCACACCCACTCATGTATTTATCCAACCTATTTTTAAAACTACACAATGTCTTAGTGTCTATGACAATACTTGGGAGTTTGTTCCACTCATCCACAACTCTATTACCAAACCAGTGCTTTCCTATATCCTTCATGAATCAGAATTTTTCTAATTTAAACACATTGCTGCGAGTCCTGTCTATGTTAGATATTTTTAGCACGCTATTTACATCCCCTTTATTAATTCCTGTTTTCCATTTATACGCCTCAATCATATCCCCCATAATTCTATGCCTTTCTAGAGAGTGCAGATTCATGGCCCTCAGTTTATCCTCACAGGGAAGATTTCTGATACATAGGATCAATTTTGTCATCTTTCTTTGTACGTTTTCCAGAGCATTTATATCCATTCTCTAATACGGTGACCAAAACTGCACAGCATAATCTAAATGAGACCTAACCAAAGAGATGTAGAGCTAAAGAACAACCTGAGGACCTCTATTATTTATATTTCTTGCTATGAAGCCAAGGACTCTGTTAGCTTTATTGTGAACACTAATGCACTGTTGTCTTGGTTTTAGATTACTACTCACCAGAACTCCTAAATCCTTTTTGCAATCCATAATATTAAGATCTACATTATTTAGTTTATATGTGGCATGGTTATTTTCCTGTCCAACATTTAGTACTTTACATTTGTCTATATTAAATTGCATCAGCCACTTCTCCGACCATTGCATGAGTTTATTCAAATCGTCCTGGAGTGCCCTAATGTCCTCATCAGAATGAACTGGGCGGCCTATTTTGGTGTCATCAGCAAATTTGCTTATGTCGCTATTTATTCCCTCATCTATGTCATTTATGTTGGTTGCGAACAACAAGGGGCCCAACACTGACCCCTGTGGAACACCATTTGTGACGTGCCCCATTGTGATTTCTCCCCATTTACGCAAACTCCCTGCTGCCTATTCGTCAATCATGCCTCTACCCAGGAAAAAATTTCTCCTATTCAGTGTGCCTTAAGTTTCCTCAATAACCTCTGATATGGAACTCTACCGAAAGCCTTACTGAAGGCCATATACACAATATCATATTCAATACCATGATCTACCTCCTCAAATACCTTAGTGAAGAAAGTCAGTAAACTTGTAAGACAGGAACACCCCTTTGTAAAACTGTGCTGAGATTCATTAATCAATTTATGCTTTTCGAGATGGCTATGAATTGCTTCGGCAGTTATTGATTTCATAAATTTTCCCACTGTGGAGGTAAAGCTTATTGATCTATAGTTCGATGCTAGGAACCTGTCACCTGCCTTGTAAATAGGTATTATATTTGCCATTTTCCACTTATCAGGAACTATGCCAGTTTGCAGTGATATGTTAAAAAGATTAGCCAAAGGCATGCTAAGTTCCTCTTTACATTCCTTTAACACTCTTGCAAACAGTTCATCAGGGCCCGGAGATTTGTTAGGTTTTGATTTCTCCATTTGTCTGAGAACCATATCACAAATTACCGCAATCATGCATAGTTTATCGTCCTGTTCTACATAATTTATTATTTCTGGAATTTCACTAGTATTTTGCTGAGTGAAAACTGAGTGTAAGTAGGTACTGAGAATTCCACACATATCCTTATCACTATCAGTGATCTGGCCTGAGTTACTCTTAAGTGGGCCAATCTTGTCCCTAATCTTACTTCTGTACACCTGAAAGAATCCTTTTGGGTTAGTCTTCAAATCCCTTGCGACTTTAGCCTCATAATCCCTTTTTGCTTCTCTTATTCCTTTTTTTATTTCTCTCTTTGAATATATTGATTTTTAACTGCCCATCCCCTCTTTTGATATGCCTATATATGCCTACCTTTGGACCAATGAGATGTTTTAATCTACTGCTCATCCATTTGGGATCATTTTTGTTAGATCTAATTTCCAAGTTGTCTGGCCAGCTAGAACTATGCTCTGAAAAACGTCATATTGGCAGACAACACCACCTACCTGACCCATAGTCAGGACATCCCAATTTAGCCCACCCAGGTAATTTTTCAGTCCCATGAAATCGGCCAAGCAAAAGTCTGGGACAGAGATTTGATTGCAGTTATCTGGGTAATTCCATTATATATTGAAACTAAGTGATTTGTGATCGCTTTCCCCAAGCTCATCATTAACCTCAAGATTATTAAGTAGTGATACGTTGTTGGTTCTGTCACAAACTGTTTTGAAAAGCAATCCTGAACGATATCAAGAAAGTCACTTGACTCAAGATTTCCTGTCACATTGATCCAATCAATTTGTCTAAAGTTAAACTCTCCCATTAACACAACATTTCCGTATCTAGATGCCTTATGAATTTCGTCTCATAGCAGCTTACTGCACTCTCTGTCAAGGTTTGGGGGCCTATAAATCAAACCCAAAATTAACTTTTCATGACACTCAAAAAACTGTAGCCAGATTCTGTGTCCGATGTTTCTAATCTTATATCATGTCTAACACAACAATTTAAATTATCTCTGACATACATCGCCACTCTACCACCCTTCCTGTTGACCCTATCAGTGTGGAATAGTTTATAACCCTGTATGCTGCATTCAGAAGGCATTTCTCTATCAAGTTGAACCAGGTCTCTCTTATAGCAATAATATTTATATTACCTGCACTTGCAAGTAATCTGAGCTCATCTATCTTATTTATTAGACTCCTACTATTTGTATAGTAAGCCTTCATAAAACCTCTTTACAGCATTTAGTAACTTACTACCTATTCCGTATATTTGCAACATCTTTAAGGGAGCTAGTCACTCGTTGCCCTTTACTATCTCTCTTTGCTTGATGATCAGTTAATTTGCCTTTACTCGCAACTTTATTTCCTGTTCATCGTTAGTATACAAATCTCTCCTCAATAATGGTCCAATTATACAGGAAGTTCTTAGCTTGGATTTTGCATAGGAATAGAAATATTTTGGGTTTCTTGCAATATCCTGCATGGTCCTTTGTTTTCTTTGTACTTCTTGTGTTAGGTATGACATCTTAAGTTTTTGCTCTAATTCAATGATCTCTCTGCTAAGACTATCTTTCCTTTGTTGCAATATATTTGTGTTTTTAAGCAATTCAGTAACACATTTTCTATTTCTGTACCATCTCCTATGATCTCTCTCAATATCTCATCATCTTCTGGGTTTCCTCAATGATACCTGCTTCATACATACCTTGTATGAATATGAACGATGTGCAAAAATTTTAAGGAGGTTCAGGTAACCATGGCAAGCTGCCTTCAAAGAAGAAATGTGAGGTTCCCATGTTAACCTGCGATCAAATAGAAGGTCAAGAAACTTGACCGTATCACACTCCAGGATAAGTGAGCCTTGCAAATACACTGGAATATCTGAGACAAGAGGATGCCTAGTGAAGGTAATGAAATGGATTTTTTGCACTAGAAAATTCAAATCCATGGCCCAATGAACAACATTGTCAAAAGCTTTCTGAAGGGAAGCCGCTACCAGGCGATAGTCAATGCCCAGGCTCTGGTGGCCTGGTGGTTAACGCTCTCGCTTCACACGGTGAGGGCCTGGGTTCGATTCCCAGCCAGAGTAGAAACATTGGACGTGTTTCTTTCCACCTGTTGTCTATGTTCCCCATCAGTAAAATGGGTACCTGGGTGTTAGTCGACTGGTGTGGGTCGCATCCTGGGACACTGACCTAAGGAGGCCTGGTCACAGACCGGGCCGCGGGGGCGTTGACCCCCGGAACTCTCTCCAGGTAAACTCCAGGTAAGACGAGTGTGTTTAGCATCATGTATGACATGGTGAGTAACTGCCCTTGCTCGCTTTAAATCCAAAAGTTGATCTGCATTCCGATTATGTTGATAACGGCCCTATGCAGCATGTTTGAAACACACTGCACGAGAACATGCAGGACACCACCAAGGTATGCATGTCTGAGAATGTCTGCCGGAGATTTGAAGAATAGGAGATGATGCTGCAGTCAAAACTCAAGGTCAAAAACTGGTGCACCAGCTCATCAAGAGAGGACGAAGAAGGGACTTCACAAAAAGTGGAAAGATGAGAGTATAAGTCCCAATTCACTCATTAAAATTGCCAATGGGCCCTACGAGATGGTTGGGAATATGTAGCAGAAATAAGAATAAAAGGAAAGTGATCGCTGTCATGAAAATCTTGGAAAATGGACCAAGTGTAATCAAGAAAAACTGACGAGGAACAGATAGAAAGATCAATGCAAGAGAGAGACTATGTGTGAGAGTCAATATGGGTGGGAACAACCAAATTTAAAACATGAAGACGAAGAGATGTGAGAAGAGTCTCCAACTGATCACCACGAGTCACAGCGGGACCCTCCTCAGAGATGATGATGAGCATTAAAATCACCTAACAACAAGATGGGCAGTGGCAGAGAAGTGATCAAGCATGCAACATCCGAGATACAGAATGCACTGGTAGGGAAGAGACACAGAGAGCAAACTGAGGGAGCTGTTAGGGCTTTAAACTAGGAACAGACAGTGGTATGGGTTTTGGCGAGAATAGAGTGTAGTAATACTATGAGTTCTAGGGGAACTAGTAATAGGCAGAATGAGGTGGATATTGTAAAGCCAATGGCACTAGGCGACAAGGACAGTAATAGGTTTAGTGAAAAAAACAGATATGAGCAGGAAGGGTAAAGAGAAAGGAGGGTCTTTAAAATTATATTATGCTAATAGCCATAGTGCTAGGAATAAGATGGATGAGTTGAGATTAGTTGCTAGTGCAGGTAACATTGTTGTATTTGCAATCTCTGAGACATGGTTTAATTCCAAAAGTCGGGACATGCCTTCAGAATGTCACATTCCGGGTTTTAATTTTTTCCAAGTTGATAGAAATATCAGTAAGGGAGGTGGGGTGGCACTGTATGTTCGAGATCACTTGAACTGTTGCATAAAAACGGGTATTAAGTCTGAAGTAACACATACAGAGTCTGTCTGGATAGAATTTTCAGAGGACCATAAAAAATGATTCTAGGAGTGATATACAGTCCCCCAAACTTAGATAGGGACCAAGGGAAATTACTGTGGGAGGAAATTGTTAAGGCCACAAGGCACGATAATGTAGTAATTCTAGGGGACTTTAGTCACATTGATTGGAATTTCTTGACTGGGAATTTAGAATCAAATGACTTCTTAGAAGTAGTTCAGGAATGTTTTTTGAAACAGTTTGTGACAGAACCTACAACAGGAAATAACATTCTTGATTTGGTTCTGACAAACAAGGAAACCCTTGTTAGTAATTTAGAAATTAATGAGAAACTCGGCACAAGTGATGACAAAGACATTACCTTCAGTATAGAATGGAAGTGTGATAGTAGGGACAACTCGGTAACAGTTCCAGATTTTCACTTAGCAGATCACAATTGGCTTACGCAGATTACAATGGGGTAATGAAGAGAGCTATCAACATGAGCTTTCTGAACACCATACATGCTGCTCAAAGAAAGTATATCACGTATAAAGAAATTAGATCAAATAGAAATAACCCAAAATGGATGAATAAAAGGCTGAAATATCTACTAGGGCATAAGAAAGGAATTTATAGGCGTATCAAAAGAGGTAAGGGTTTTCTTATGAATCAGTATATTGACATTAAGAAGGACGTTAAAAAAGGGATAAGAAAAGCTAAAAGGGATTATGAAATTAAAGTTCCTAGGGATTCGAAAACTAACCCAGAAAGTTATTTCCAGGTCTATAGAACAAAAGTTAGAAATAAGATAGATCCCCTTAAAAATAACTATGGGCATCTTACTGACAAAGAGAATGAAATGTGCTAGATTTTAATTATTTTCTCTCAGTTTTTACACAGGAAGACACTAACAATATTCCAGTAATTAATTTTTATAATGGGCTAGAAGAAGATAAATTATGTAACATCACAGTCACTAGTGAAATGGTTGTGAAGCAGATAGACAGACTGAAGCAAAATAAGTCACCGGGTCCTGATGAGGTTTTTTCAAGGGTTCTTAAGGAATGCAAAATGGAAATCTGTGAACCATTAACTAATATTTTTAATTTATCTCCTCAAACAGGTGTAGTGTCTGATATGTGGAAGATGGCTAATGTAATTCCTATTTTTGAAGCAGGAGACAAGTCGTTACCATCAAATTACCGCCCAATAAGCCTGACCTCAATTGTAGGCAAATTACTAGAGTCAATTATAGCTGAGATTATAAAAAGACATATCGATAAGCATAGCTTGATTAATGATACTCAGCATGGATACATGAGAGGCCGTTCTTGTCTAACTAATTTATTAACTTTCTTCAGTAAAGCTTTTGAGGCTGTTGTTCACAATAAAGAATTTGATATTATTTACTTAGATTTTAGTAAGGCTTTTGATACAGTTCCGCACCAAAGACCGTTAAAGAAAGTGGCAGCTCATGGCATTGGGGGAAAAGTGCTCTCATGGATAGAGTCATGGATCACAGACAGGAAGCAGAGAGTGTCCATAAATGGGGTTAAATCCGAGTGGGGATCTGTAACAAGTGGCATTCCACATGGATCAGTCTAGGGCCCGTTGTTGTTTATAATATATATCAATGATCTTAATGAGGGAATTACTAGTGAAATGAGCAAATTCGCTGATGACACAAAGATAGGTAGGATAATTGATTCAAACATAGATATCAGGGAACTTCAAGAGGATTTAGACAAATTCAGGACCTGGTCAGAAAAGTGGCAGATGCAGTTCAATGTAGATAAATGCAAGATTCTGAAGCTTGGGAGTGTCCATAACCCTAGCACTGATAAGTTAAATAATGCAGAACTTAACCATACAGTTTGTGAAAAGGACTTGGGGGTTATGGTGAGCAGCAACCTTAAACCAAGATAGTAATGCCTAAACATATGTAATAAGGCTAACAGATTACTGAGATTTATATCACGAAGTGTAAGCAACAGAAAGTTTAGATTTAGAAAGGATATAGGAAAGTATTGGTTTGGAAATATAGTAGTTGATGAGTGGAACAGTCTACCTAGTTGGGTTATTGAGGCTAAAAGATTGGGTAGTTTCAAATTTAGGTTGGATAAATGCACGAATTTGACGGGTTGGATTTGAGTGGGGCTTGCATATGAGTGGATAGGGTTAACAGAGCTTATTTCTTGGGTGACACTGAAAATTGGTTGGGCAAATGTTTTGTTAGTGGGATGGATTGTAAAGGGCCTGCCTAGTATGGGCCAGCAAGCCTTCTACAGTGTTTCTCCTTTCTTATGTTATGTTAACTGTGTACCACCTGTGCAAATAAATACGAGCTGGAGTATAATGCAGCTGAGAACGGAGATTTGTTGAAACGGTAAACCAATCCATGCAAGAAGTGCACTCTCATTAAAAGTTTCATGAGGAAAGGGATCAGGAGAACACAACAGCACATTGCCCAAAACGGGATGGATAATCACTGAACGAACTTCAGGCTCTTGCAACTGGACATATACTGGGGAAAACTGGGAGATCAACACCTGGTGCTCTCTCCAATTACCCCTGAAGATTCCTTTGTAAAGTCATTTTTCACAAAGATAGGTATGCCAACAATGAGAAGTGATAAAATCTACAGGCTAGTAGGGTCAGTGAAGTCAATGTGTGGATGCAATGGAAAGTATGTAAGCAAAGAGGAATCAGAATGCTGTAGAGGAAAACAATGCTGGAATAGTTGTGAAAAATATGAATTGGCACAAGGAGGCACACTGGTGTCCATGGAGGGTTTCATGTCCACAATATAGTCGGAGTAGGAAGAGGTGAAGTAAGAGGGGTTTCAGAGGGTAAAACTACAAAAGAATTAGAGATGAAGGTGACCCTGGAAGACATGGTAGTGGAGGAGCTGGTAGGTGTAGCCTGGAGGTCACCTAGCTACTCAAGAATAAGGAACATGAGGAATATTTCC
>NC_091391.1:10788505-10816645 GCF_038502225.1 Cherax quadricarinatus
ACATAATGTGGTGACTCATGAACCCTCTGTTACTATGGACAAGGAACTACATGATGTAGTGACTCATGAACCCTCTGTTACTATGGACAAGGAACTACATGATGTGGTGACTCATGAACCCTCTGTTACTATGGACAAGGAACTACATGATGTGGTGACTCATGAACCCTCTGTTACTATGGACAAGGAACTACATGATGTGGTGACTCATGAACCCTCTGTTACTATGGACAAGGAACTACATGATGTGGTGACTCATGAACCCTCTGTTACTATGGACATGGAACTACATGATGTGGTGACTCATGAACCCTCTGTTACTATGGACATGGAACTACATGATATAGTGACTCATGAAACCTCTGTTACTATGGACAAGGAACTACATGATGTGGTGACTCATGACCCCTCTGTTACTATGGACATGGAACTACATGATGTGGTGACTCATGAACCCTCTGTTACTATGGACAAGGAACTACATGATGTGGTGACTCATGAACCCTCTGTTACTATGGACATGGAACTACATGATGTGGTGACTCATGAACCCTCTGTTACTATGGACATGGAACTACATGATGTAGTGACTCATGAACCCTCTGTTACTATGGACAAGGAACTACATGATGTGGTGACTGATGAGCCCTCTGTTACTATGGACAAGGAACTACATGATGTGGTGACTCATGAACCCTCTGTTACTATGGACAAGGAACTACATGATGTGGTGACTCATGAACCCTTTGTTACTATGGACAAGGAACTACATGATGTGGTGACTCATGAACCCTCTGTTACTATGGACAAGGAACTACATGATGTGGTGACTCATGAACCCTCTGTTACTATGGACAAGGAACTACATGATGTGGTGACTCATGAACCCTCAGTTACTATGGACAAGGAACTACATGATGTGGTGACTCATGAACCCTTTGTTACTATGGACAAGGAACTACATGATGTGGTGACTCATGAACCCTCTGTTACTATGGACATGGAACTACATGATGTGATGACTCATGAACCCTCTGTTACTATGGACAAGGAACTACATGATGTGGTGACTCATGAACCCTCTGTTACTATGGTCAAGGAACTACATGATGTGGTGACTCATGACCCCTCTGTTACTATGGACAAGGAACTGCATGATGTGGTGACTCATGAACCCTCTGTTACTGTGGACAAGGAACTACATGATGTGGTGACTCATGAACCCTCTGTTACTATGGTCAAGGAACTACATGATGTGGTGACTCATGACCCCTCTGTTACTATGGACAAGGAACTGCATGATGTGGTGACTCATGAACCCTCTGTTACTGTGGACAAGGAACTACATGATGTGGTGACTCATGAACCCTCTGTTACTATGGACAAGGAACTACATGATGTGGTGACTCATGAACCCTCTGTTACTATGGACAAGGAACTACATGATGTGGTGACTCATGAACCCTCTGTTACTATGGACAAGGAACTACTTGATGTGGTGACTCATGAACCCTCTGTTACTATGGACAAGGAACTACATGATGTGGTGACTCATGAACCCTCTGTTACTATGGACAAGGAACTACATGATGTGGTGACTCATGAACCCTCTGTTACTATGGACAAGGAACTACATGATGTGGTGACTCATGAACCCTTTGTTACTATGGACAAGGAACTACATGATGTGGTGACTCATGAACCCTCTGTTACTATGGACAAAGAACTACATGATGTGGTGACTCATGAACCCTCCGTTACTATGGACAAGGAACTACATGATGTGGTGACTTATGAACCCTCTGTTACTATGGACAAGGAACTACATGATGTGGTGACTCATGAACCCTCTGTTACTATGGACAAGGAACTACATGATGTGGTGACTCATGAACCCTCTGTTACTATGGACAAGGAACTACATGATGTGGTGACTCATGAACCCTCTGTTACTATGGACAAGGAACTACATGATGTGGTGACTCATGAACCCTCTCTTACTGTGGACAAGGAACTACTTGATGTGGTGACTCATGAACCCTCTGTTACTATGGACAAGGAACTACATGATGTGGTGACTCATGAACCCTCAGTTACTATGGACAAGGAACTACATGATGTGGTGACTCATGAACCCTCTGTTACTATGGACAAGGAACTACATGATGTGGTGACTCATGAACCCTTTGTTGCTATGGACAAGGAACTACATGATGTGGTGACTCATGAACCCTCTGTTACTATGGACAAAGAACTACATGATGTGGTGACTCTTGAACCCTCTGTTACTATGGACAAGGAACTACATGATGTGGTGACTTATGAACCCTCTGTTACTATGGACAAGGAACTACATGATGTGGTGACTCATGAACCCTCTGTTACTATGGACAAGGAACTACATGATGTGGTGACTCATGAACCCTCTGTTACTATGGACAAGGAACTACATGATGTGGTGACTCATGAACCCTCTGTTACTATGGACAAGGAACTACATGATGTGGTGACTCATGAACCCTTTGTTACTATGGACAAGGAACTACATGATGTGGTGACTCATGAACCCTCTGTTACTATGGACAAAGAACTACATGATGTGGTGACTCATGAACCCTCTGTTACTATGGACAAGGAACTACATGATGTGGTGACTTATGAACCCTCTGTTACTATGGACAAGGAACTACATGATGTGGTGACTCATGAACCCTCTGTTACTATGGACAAGGAACTACATGATGTAGTGACTCATGAACCCTCTGTTACTATGGACAAGGAACTACATGATGTGGTGACTCATGAACCCTCTGTTACTATGGACAAGGAACTACATGATGTAGTGACTCATGAACCCTCTGTTACTATGGACAAGGAACTACATGATGTGGTGACTCATGAACCCTCTGTTACTATGGACAAGGAACTACATGATGTAGTGACTCATGAACCCTCTGTTACTATGGACAAGGAACTACATGATGTAGTGACTCATGAACCCTCTGTTACTGTTGACAAGGACCTACATGATGTAGTGACTCATGAACCCTCTGTTACTATGGACAAGGAACTACATGATGTAGTGACTCATGAACCCTCTGTTACTATGCACAAGGAACTACATGATGTAGTGACTCATGAACCCTCTGTTACTATGCACAAGGAACTACATGATGTAGTGACTCATGAACCCTCTGTTACTATGCAAAAGGAACTACATGATGTAGTGACTCATGAACCCTCTGTTAATATGCGCAAGGAACTACATGATGTAGTGACTCATGAACCCTCTGTTACTATGGACAAGGAACTACATGATGTGGTGACTCATGAACCCTCTGTTACTATGGACAAGGAACTACATGATGTAGTGACCCATGAACCCTCTGTTACTATGGACAAGGGACTACATGATGTAGTGACCCATGAACCCTCTGTTACTATGGACAAGGGACTACATGATGTGGTGACTCATGAACCCTCTGTTACTGTGGACAAGGAACTACATGATGTGGTGACTCATGAACCCTCTGTTACTGTGGACAAGGAACTACATGATGTGGTGACTCATGAACCCTCTGTTACTGTGGACAAGGAACTACATGATGTGGTGACTCATGAACCCTCTGTTACTATGGACAAGGAACTACAAGATGTAGTGACACATGAACCTTCTGTTACTATGGACAAGGAACTACATGATGTGGTGACTCATGAACCCTCTGTTACTATGGACAAGGAACTACATGATGTAGTGACTCATGAACCCTCTGTTACTATGGACAAGGAACTACATGATGTGGTGACTGATGAGCCCTCTGTTACTATGGACAAGGAACTACATGATGTGGTGACTCATGAACCCTCTGTTACTATGGACAAGGAACTACATGATGTGGTGACTCATGAACCCTTTGTTACTATGGACAAGGAACTACATGATGTGGTGACTCATGAACCCTCTGTTACTATGGACAAGGAACTACATGATGTGGTGACTCATGAACCCTCTGTTACTATGGACAAGGAACTACATGATGTGGTGACTCATGAACCCTCAGTTACTATGGACAAGGAACTACATGATGTGGTGACTCATGAACCCTTTGTTACTATGGACAAGGAACTACATGATGTGGTGACTCATGAACCCTCTGTTACTATGGACATGGAACTACATGATGTGATGACTCATGAACCCTCTGTTACTATGGACAAAGAACTACATGATGTGGTGACTCATGAACCCTCTGTTACTATGGACAAGGAACTACATGATGTGGTGACTCATGACCCCTCTGTTACTATGGACAAGGAACTGCATGATGTGGTGACTCATGAACCCTCTGTTACTGTGGACAAGGAACTACATGATGTGGTGACTCATGAACCCTCTGTTACTATGGACAAGGAACTACATGATGTGGTGACTCATGAACCCTCTGTTACTATGGACAAGGAACTACATGATGTGGTGACTCATGAACCCTCTCTTACTATGGACAAGGAACTACTTGATGTGGTGACTCATGAACCCTCTGTTACTATGGACAAGGAACTACATGATGTGGTGACTCATGAACCCTCTGTTACTATGGACAAGGAACTACATGATGTGGTGACTCATGAACCCTCTGTTACTATGGACAAGGAACTACATGATGTGGTGACTCATGAACCCTTTGTTACTATGGACAAGGAACTACATGATGTGGTGACTCATGAACCCTCTGTTACTATGGACAAAGAACTACATGATGTGGTGACTCATGAACCCTCTGTTACTATGGACAAGGAACTACATGATGTGGTGACTCATGACCCCTCTGTTACTATGGACAAGGAACTGCATGATGTGGTGACTCATGAACCCTCTGTTACTGTGGACAAGGAACTACATGATGTGGTGACTCATGAACCCTCTGTTACTATGGACAAGGAACTACATGATGTGGTGACTCATGAACCCTCTGTTACTATGGACAAGGAACTACATGATGTGGTGACTCATGAACCCTTTGTTACTATGGACAAGGAACTACATGATGTGGTGACTCATGAACCCTCTGTTACTATGGACAAAGAACTACATGATGTGGTGACTCATGAACCCTCTGTTACTATGGACAAGGAACTACATGATGTGGTGACTCATGACCCCTCTGTTACTATGGACAAGGAACTGCATGATGTGGTGACTCATGAACCCTCTGTTACTATGGACAAGGAACTACATGATGTGGTGACTCATGAACCCTCTGTTACTATGGACAAGGAACTACATGATGTGGTGACTCATGAACCCTCTGTTACTATGGACAAGGAACTACATGATGTGGTGACTCATGAACCCTTTGTTACTATGGACAAGGAACTACATGATGTGGTGACTCATGAACCCTCTGTTACTATGGACAAGGAACTACATGATGTGGTGACTCATGAACCCTCTGTTACTATGGACAAGGAACTACATGATGTGGTGACTCATGAACCCTCTGTTACTATGGACAAGGAACTACATGATGTGGTGACTCATGAACCCTCTCTTACTGTGGACAATGAACTACTTGATGTGGTGACTCATGAACCCTCTGTTACTATGGACAAGGAACTACATGATGTGGTGACTCATGAACCCTCTGTTACTATGGACAAGGAACTACATGATGTGGTGACTCATGAACCCTCTGTTACTATGGACAAGGAACTACATGATGTGGTGACTCATGAACCCTTTGTTACTGTGGACAAGGAACTACTTGATGTGGTGACTCATGAACCCTCTGTTACTATGGACAAAGAACTACATGATGTGGTGACTCATGAACCCTCTGTTACTATGGACAAGGAACTACATGATGTGGTGACTCATGAACCCTCTGTTACTATGGACAAGGAACTACATGATGTGGTGACTCATGAACCCTTTGTTACTATGGACAAGGACCTACATGATGTGGTGACTCATGAACCCTCTGTTACTATGGACAAAGAACTACATGATGTGGTGACTCATGAACCCTCTGTTACTATGGACATAAATATCAATGAGTCTTTACATGATCATAAGAAAAGTGAGCTACTGAAATGTGTGGGCAAATTTTCTGATATCTTTACCGATATTCCAGGTGTCATCTCCATGGTAGTTTATAGCATTGACTTAATCATGGACAACCCAATAAAACAGAAACTATATCAAGTTCCAGTTCACGTTAAGGATGCAGTTGACCGAGAGCTACACAAATTATTAAAGTTAAATATAACTGAAAGTTCAGTATTGGTATATTGCTCACCAGTAGTCTGGCTTAAAAATGATTTTTGGTGGTCACCCCCATGAAATCCAAGGTTGGGGGGATGGGGGAGTAAACTCCAGTTACATACTTCTGCATTATCAGTGACTAATATTTATCAATGAGAACATTAAGGACCATAAACCGAACAGAATACTTCTCAACTTTATTAATGATAAAATTAATATTGGTAGTAATATTGAGGAAACATACACTTAAATACCACATTGAGTACAGCCAACAGATTCCACATTTATTCATCTTCAACAATGCCAAAACAAAAAAAAAATATTGAAAAATAAAGAAAAACATTGCAATATCAGAGAAACACTAGTTTCAAGTAGACCTTGAGTACAGGTAACATCTCAGTGAATCTGATCTTACATTTGACCTTGAGTACAGGTAACATCTCAGTGAATCTGATCTTACATTTGGCCTCGAGTACAGGTAACATCTCAGTGAATCTGATCTTACATTTCCTTGTCTTCAGTCCTGCAAAATCATCTATCACATCATCAAAATCAATTATTTTCCCTATAAAGGCTTATTTCTACTTTATTAATATTTAACAGGCTATATAGAAACGAAGGATTCTTCTCTTATGTTGGTGCAGCAGTGTTTTGGCCATTAGTGTCACCTTCTTTAGAAGCTCTATGGTGTCACCCTCTAAATTGTGTCACCCAGGGCGGAACCCCCCCCCGCCCTCCCTTATGACACCACTGGAGTTGATGCTATAACTCGGTGGGATGCTGAGCCTATGCCCCATTATAGTGATCTTCATAAATTTTATAATGCACCTTTCTTTATAGAAATTGATATTGCTCAAACGTATCACCAAGTCATAATGGATCCCTCCTTTAACACATACACTGCTTTTCCTATGCATCAAGAACTGATGCAGTATAGAGCTGTATGTTCTTTTGTCTGGTGACAACCTGTGCTACCTCATGAGACTGATGAGAAAGGTTTTGGGTAATTTGCCTAATGTTTCAGTTAATTCTGACAACTACATAATGACATCCACATGAGATAAGCATATCCAGACATTAACATCAGTCTAACTTAGGTTATACTCTCATGGCCTCACTGCCAAGCTGAAGACATGCTTCCTTGGTTTTAATCAAATTAGATATCTATGTTTCATTCACTCTAGTAAGATCGAAACTTTGTTAGACTTTAAGTTCCCCAGAGGCAAGAAACTAATGCATAGTTTTCTTAGCTCCTTGAATTTCTGTGCAAAATTCATTCCCAATATTACAGACCTTACAGGAATATTATCTGACTACCTTGTAAAATCTGGAGCTTCCTGATGAAGCTCAGGAAAAATTTAATTCAATGAAGAACATTTTTTTTCCAAAGTTCCCATACTTAAGATTCCACTTATCAGTAAACCATTTTCTTTGAGAACTGATGCCTCCAATACCAGTGTAGGAGCAGTGTTATTAAAGTATCATGAAGGTACTCCCTTCCCTGTATGCTTCCTGAGCTGGAAACTTCTTCCTGCAGAAAAGAGATGCTCTACCATTGAAAAGTAATGCTGGCCCTTGTGTGGGGTATCTCAAAAAATATTCGCTGCCTGACCACGGTCGAGTGAGGTTGTGCGCTGCACCCCTCTGCTGTTTCAGGCGAGCTACCTTGTATCAACATGGCGCTGAGTGTGAGGAGGAGCGTAAATACCATTGGTATTGAGCTGCTTCGTGGGGCGATTTCACCCTCTTCAGTGCAAGTCTTACTCCCAACAATCATTAGGGAGACCTATGGAATCCAGGACGATGAGGTGTATGGTGTAGCCCTGAATGGGGCTTATAGAATCTTCGTCAAATTGAATTCCACGTCCGTGTATGAGTCTTTGGTGACGAGATTCCAAGACGTGAGTCTTGACGCTACTCCAGCTGTGAAGGTGCGTTTGATCGACGTATCTCGCCACTTTACGTGGGTTAAGATACGTAATGTCCCAATTGAGGCAGATGAGGCTGACATAAGGAGTGTTTTTGAGACATATGGAACCGTACATCTGGCACAAAAGGGCAAGTGGATGGCAGGTGCTTACATGGGACGTCCGGAGGGTACCTTTTCCCTGAAGATGACTCTGAGACATCCCTTACCGTCTTAGGTCGTGTTGGAGGACTTCAGGACGCAAGTTATGGTATCGTATGCCGGACAGAGACGTACGTGCAGAATATGTGGGGCGTACGACCATATGGCGGCAGAGTGCGTGAAGCTGAGGATGGTGCCAGCGCAAACTGGTGAAGCACCAGTTACCAGTGTGATAGCTGTTGAGAGCCCAGTGCGAAAGCAAGGGCCTGGGCGCTTGTGGAGTGAAGAGGTGGAGGATTCCAAAGAGGAGACTGGCATGTGTGAGGTAAGCTGTGATGTAAAAGGATCTGTTACTACACAAAGGAAAAGTACAGAAGTGCAAGTGCAGGAGGAGGTGCAGGCTCTAGAGGAAGAGCTTCAGGAAGTGTTAAGGACATTGACACCGCCTGCAGAGGATGTTGTTCCTGAGCTGGTGAGAGGCACGGCATTGCCTGTAGAGGAATGTAAGGATAAAAAACATAGGGTTGACGGGCCAACTAGTAAGAGAGAGTTGTCGCCGTGTGCTGTGGAACGGGACGTGGTGGAGGTTGAGGTTCATCGTGAGGGAACCTCAGAAGATAACATGGATGTAGAGGGCATCACGAGGAAGAGAGCGGCGGCGTCAGACTCAGATGATGTCCTGACGCCGGCGCAGAGGTCTGGGAGGAAGGAAGAGCAATGTCGAAGCAGTCACGATAAGAGGCATCTCAAAAAAGGGGGAGGGGTTGATGGTGTGAAGCCTTGTGCTGGCTCTGGGGCAGGAGGCCCTGGGATGAATGAAGAGAGGAGGAAGGGTTGGAAACTATAAAGAGGCCTTAGGTGTATGACTGTGAACGTAAATGAACTGTGTAATAGTGTGAAGAAGGAATGGTTTCGAATGTTTCTGTATAAATATAGGGTGGATGTAGTGTTCCTGCAAGAACACAATTTCAAGGAGGGAAGAGTGCTCGAGGTGGAGGGGTTTCAGGTCATGACTCTGCCATCTGCACGTCTGAAAGGTGGTGTGGGTATATTGATCAGGGAGGCAAGCCCGTTTGTGTTGCTAGGAAGTGAGGGGGGAGGGGGGGAAGAGTATTGCACGTGGATGGGTGGTGGATGGGACAGCGGGTATCTTTTGTATGTGTGTATGCACCAGCGGAAAATGATGTGAGGGTAAAAAGGGATTTTGTATGTGAAGAACTAGTTTTCTTCTTACGTGGTTTACCTGCAGTGGCCGTCGTTGGTGGGGACTGGAACTGCATTATTAGGAGGGCTGATGTGGAAACAAAAGGGGCGGGGCACGTGTCGGCGGCCTTGCGAGATCTTTTGAGGGATATTCAGTTGCGGGATGCGGTTGGAGGAGGGGCGTGGGAGGTAGAGCACACTTTTGTAAGACGGGGTTACGCTGCTAGGTTGGATAGGCTGTATATATCTCAAGGGGTTGGGTTGACATTTTTCCGTACAATAGAAGTAGCTTATTCGGATCATCGGGTGGTAGTAGCAGAGGTGGCGTGGGAGTCACTAGCAGGTATATCTAGGGGATATTGGAAATTAAATACAAGTGTGTTAGGTGATGAGGAGGGGATAGAGGGATTTGCAACGCTATGGGAGGGGTTACGTGCAGAGATAAATGGGGTAGAGGATGTGGTGATGTGGTGGGATGGTGTGGCTAAAGAACGGATTAAGCAACATTACGTAAAGGAAGGGAAACGTATCAATTCTTTAAAATATGGGCTTGCTAACTATTTGGAGGATAGATTACGGGGTTGTTATGCAAGGGGGGCGGTGGCGGGCACTTATCCAATGGATGAAATTATGGCAATTAAAGGGAGGCTGCGTGAGGTACAGGATGAGAGGTTCCAAGCGGTGAGGGTACAGGCGGGGGTGGAAGAGGTGTTATGGGGCGATAGACCTTCATCGTGCGTATTGCGTAGGCAGAAACAAAGACAGCAGGCAATGACTATTCCATGGTTGGAGGTTCATGAATCGATAGGAGGGTACAGGGAGGGGCAGGTCATACAAGCTACGGAAGGAATGGGGGCGTTTGCTGACAAGTGGTATGAGAAGTACTGGCAACGAGAAGGGGTAGAGGATGGGGTTTTAGAACAGGTGTGTGGGAGTGTGGTATGTCAGTTGCATAACAGTGATAGGGAAGCACTGGGTGGGGAAATAACTGAGGGGGAAATATGGAGGGCTTTAAGTGGAATGCGAAAGGGCAAAGCACCCGGAATTGATGGACTCCTGGCAGAGTTTTATCAGCAGCATTGGGAATTGTTGAGGCATTTTCTGGTTAGGTTATTAAATTGCATGAAGGAGAGAGGTGAGCTGGGTGAGAAGCAGGCAACGGCTGTCATTGTATTGGTACCGAAGGGTAAGGGGCAGCATACGCTTCGGGATTACCGGGCGATCTCGTTGTTATGCACAGATTATAAATTGTTTGCGAAGATTTTGGGAAATCGGGTCAAGTGTGTGGTGGGGCGGGTAGTATCAAAAACTCAGTTTGGTTTGCCAGGGAGGTCTATGGTGGAGGGGCATGGGTTACTTAGGGATTTCGTGGAGGCAAAAGGGGGGGGAGGGAGGGAGGTTTGGTGGCGCTCGATTGGCAAGGGGCATATGATAGAGTGGATCGGAAAGCATTGAAAGCCATCCTCAGGGGTCAGGGGTTTGGGTAAGAAATAGTGGGCTGGGTTGAGGCTTTGTATGGAGGTGCAATGGCGAGGGTACAGATTAATGGTCGATTGGGTGGGAAGATTGTAATGGGTAGGGGACTTAGGCAGGGGTGTCCTATGTCACAATTATTGTTTGCGTGCATACAGGACCCCTTTTATAGATTGATGGAGCAGCGTATGTGTCACGTAGTGGGACCAGGGTGTGAGGTTGCGAGGGTTTGGCCAGTTTTAATTGGGTATGTGGATGATACAACTGTTCTGATCAGGGAGGGGATGTCAATGGACACATTAGACGGGGTAGTACGAATGTTCGCAGGGGCAACTGGTATGAGGGTAAATTCAGATAAATCCATGGTCATGGGGTTAGGAGCTTGGGCGGGTAGGGTTGATTGGGGTAGTGCAGTTGTGAGGAGGCAAGTGAATTCGTTAAAAATCTGCGGTCTTATTTATGCAGACGATCTACCTGTGGCACGCATGGAAAACTCGCTTAGGATGGTAGAAAGGATTCAGGGACGCTTGGGTGCATTGCGACCTTATCATTTGACCCTTGTGCAGCGTGCCATTGTTATTAATATCTTACTGTATAGCAAAGTATGGCACGTGGCAGCCGTGTTCCCATTAACTGGGCCAGCAATAACGAACATACTTAGGAAGGTTTTTAAATTCTTGTGGGGTTCGAGCTGTGATTGGATTAAGAGGTATGTGGTAATGTTACCTGTAAGTAAGGGGGGGCTGGGATTGCTGGACTTAAAGCGGAGGGTCAAATGTGTCTTCATTAAAAGGGAAGTGATGAGGGAAAGTGTGGGTGGGGGGGGTTTGGCCAGGATCCATAACAGATTGCAACGGATGTATACAGGAGTTGAGTTGCATGAGTGTGAAACTGTGTTGAGGGCTCTGGCGTGGGATCGAGAGCCAGCAAAGGTTAAAATAGGTAGGTTGTGTCGATTGTTAGCCGGGAGGGTTGTAGCGCCTGTAGAGGGAATTTTCCCCATGTATGCATGGGGAAGTATATGGAATAGGTTGAGTAGGATGAGGTTGCAACCTCGTGTTCGGGATGTAATATATCCACACCGTCGGGTGTGGTTCTACGGGATAGACGAGTCGTTGACGGGGGGGAGTGTGGGATATGTGGTGGGGAGGAGTCGGCTTTTCATGTAGTATATTTTTGTGATGGACTGAGGAGTGTCAAGGGGTGGTTAAATAGGGTGATAAATAGGATAGGAGGTAAAGGAATTTCTGTATTGAGAGCATTAAGTCTCGACGTGGGGGGTTGGGAGGAATGTGTAATCAGAGCTGTGGGATACGTTATGGCAGATTATATCTATATAGTGTGGGGATTGCGGGGGAAACAGGTTACTGAGGTGAAGAGGAGGGTGTTAGCGTTAACGTTCTATAAAACGGTATGTAGAAATAAGGAAATTTATGGGAGGAGGTGGGTGAAGGATTTTTCAGAGGGATATAGGCAACTTACATTACAGGTTTTATTAGACTTGTAATATACGAGGGAGGGGAGGGTATGATTGGAAAGTGTTGCTGGGGTAGGGAAGTCAGGGGTGAAAAGAGGGTTGCCTCCCTGGTAATGGATAACAAATGTTTGCGAGAGTGTTGGATGAGTGATGCATGAGTGAATAATATGTGGACCACGGGTGCTAGCACCTGTGGAGCTGGCCAGTTTTTGTGTGACTGGACTTTACACTTATTATACATATTGTGTGTGGTAATATTGATTTACGGCAATGACATTGTAATTTGGAGATTTGCTATAATAATTGCATGTATTTGCTCCAACTTGTTTTCTAGGTGCCTTGCACTGCATAGTGTTGATGCTGTGATCATGCACGGTGTCCAGAGATATGATGTGATATGTTTGTATTAATGTCTGTGCATTATTGTTCGTCACTGGTGTTCTTCAATTTTCAATTTTGTTTTGAGAGTAAAGAGGTTAATGCACGTCAGATAGTGTAAATAAAGTTGGGCAACAGTGGTGTTATAGGTTTTTGTGGTTAGGTGTGTGCTAGGCACAGTATTTATGTGTTACTTATGTCATGGTTATATTTTCTGTTGTATTGTACTGTTGTCAATAGCACTATGTAATGTCCATATAAGCTGTATAGAGCTTGAATGTCATAGTTGAAGCTGTGTTATTGTTTTAACACTGGAATTGCATGTTTAAATGTGTAGAGGCTTACATGTGTTGGATTTTGAGACTAAGTTTATTCTTATGGTTTTGTAGTAATTTTGTATGTCTTTGTGACTTTTCTATATCACCATTGTTGTGTAATACATATTGTTATGTAACTGAACCATTAGGACAATTACATAAATTAATGTTTTGATCATTGCTGTGTGACTTTAGATTAGGTAACATTCATTGTTTATAGTGTGTTAGGTTGTAAATAGTGGGGTGGTTGGATAACCACGGGGGGGGGGAAATATGTCTGTATAATATGTTCAGTGCAATGCATTGCATGGTCTGTAGTCGATTATTAAGTACCATTTCGAGGGATGTGTATATAAGTGTTGTTCATATCATGTAATTCTGTTGAGTAGCTCCAACAGGTTTGGGCTAAGTGATAGGATGAGGGAGCAGGGGGGGGGGTGTACCCACACGGAGTTGTAAGTGTGGTGTGTAATATTAGCTGTAGGGAGGATTGTGTTAATTTATAGACTTAAATGAGTTTTACATATTATATTTTTGTAATGTCATGTTTTAAATAAAATATATAAAAAAAAAAAAAATCTCAAAACTTATGTTTTATCTACTAGCTAAAGAATTCATTTTGGAAACAGATCATAAACCTTTTATATACACTGAGACTTTGAAAGTAACCAATAGTCGCCTCTTGAGGTGGACATTGGCTCTCCAAGCTTTCAAATTTTATATAGTGTATATCAATTGTTCCCAATTATTTCTCTAACTGGTTAAGCTGTGACAGTCAGTAGAATATTGGTAAATTACATGATTTTTCTTTATAAATTTTTTCCTAGCTATTCCTCTTATATTCTGTAAGTCTTTGTATAGGTTAGAGTGAGGGAAAAATTTATGGGATAGTAAGGGGAGTAGTGTGAATGAATGGTGGTGGTAGTTTGTTGGTCAGTATGCTTGTTGTTATGGGGGTACATTATTCCCACTACCCACCTTTTTCACTCGGTGGTAGGTGACGAGTGTTTCTCTCACCGGTTGTCAGTCACTAGACTTGTGGCTTCCATGATATCTCTAAGTATTCGTTCCACTCATATTTAAATTATTATTTGTTTGGGTTAAGTTAGTTTTAATAAGATCTTCATGCTTGTTTAGGTTTTTATGCTGCAAATTCTTTCTGTTCTGATTTGGGCTTATGTAGTGTAACATCATTTAATCCCCACCATTTCTTTTAAAGGCTGTACACCTATCATGTGAGTGATTTCTCTATTGGTGTGTAACTTTGCATTTCTTAATTTTAATATTTATTGTTGGCTTGGGTCATTCAACAGAGGCGAGATAAGAGAGGCAGCATAGAACTTGAAAAGATCTGACAGTCAGTCAGACATCTCTACCTACACTGGTGCTCCTTCCACTCATAACCAACACCCAACCAGCTACACACAATTCTAGCAGGTGTCCCCCAGTTTTAACTCCAACAACATTACATGGTTCTCTACTGGTAACTCAACTGCTTCACAAGTGTTGTGGTGGTCAGAGGATCCCAGTACTTCTGTTCCTCAGAGTCTCTACTTATGTTGGTCTCACTGTCTACTCAAGTGTGTCAACAGTCACAGCCACCTATGACCCCTGCCACCAAAGTCATCAACAATGGCTCAGCATTCCAAACCACGATTCAGAGCTATGTGCCCAGATCTTTTGCATGGCACCATTCTTAACTACATACAGTAGGGCCCCACTTATATGGCTGGTTAGGTTCCAGGCTACCGCCGTAAAGCAGAAACCGCCGTAAAGTGGAACACCCTTTTTTTCCTCTTACAAATGCATACAAACACTAGATAACACTCCCATTCTCATGTAACATCATTTTGAGAAGAAATGATGCTCTGAGTGAAGGCAATGGAAATAAGTCACTCTGACTATTTTGGGTTATCCCAGCTTCTCTACACATATGTTGTTATGTATGATAATCTATGTAACTGTATTTGTGTATACCTGAATAAACTTACATACATACGAAAGGAATAATTTTCTACAGTTACCCCCAGTAACACATTTTCTCTTATGTTAGATTAGAGAAAATGTTATTCTTGGCGTCACTTGTACAAGTTATCTGGCTCCCACATCTCATATTTATGTTTATTTATTCTATTGTAGGGTGTATTTATCATCTTTTTATGTTATGTATCGTGTTTATTATATAATTTTGAAAAAAATATCATAGATGGATTAATGAAAATGTGTATATTAACGTAATATACGACATTTAAATGAGACTCGATGATTATTATTATCATTACTAATATGACGTCTGGAGACATAAGACACTCTTACTGATTTTAATGTGTACCTGCATGCCAGCACAGTGTGTAAGTTTATTTAAGTACAGGTATACATAAGTATAATTATCAGAGTATATATAAAATATGAAATAACTTTTAAAAACATTTGAAATTTTGGAGTTTCCAGACAAAATGGAGAGACTTAGTGCTTACTGAGCTCACGAAGAATGTAAACAAACAGGATAGGGCGCCGTGACCGTATTAGAAAGTCAGGTGGGGGGAGCCGTATAGCGAGTTTTGGTCATAATTTGAAATGACCATATTAGCGGAACGCCGTAAAGTGAAATGCCGTAAAGCGGGGCCCTGCTGTATTGTGTACATATTAGCTTTGAGTCACTGATTTTTTATATATTTCATTTTTCATTTCTTTGCTTCAAGTTGAATTGATTTCATGTGTAAGTGTTTAATATTCACTATTTTTTATCATAAAATTGTTTATTTTATGTTATCATTGAACCTCCACAAGGAAGGCAGGGTAGGGGTCAGCCTAGGAAAAGTTGGTAGACAGGAGTGAATGGAGATAAATAGTTCTCTCTTAGGACGTGATGTGCTGGTGGAGTGTAAGCAAGGTAATATTTATGAATCGACTCACGAAATTGTAATGACATGCTTGTAAACAGACCATACCGTGGATGAGGTTAGAACCCGTAATCAGAAAGCCATAAAACTCCAGACCAGCATGCTAGCCACTGGGCTTGCTGGCTACAATAAGATTCAATCGTCTAGGTATGTTTATACGACATACGAAGGTTAGCACAGAAACCAATGTGACCACAAATGTAACTTTTTACAGACAAATCTCCCACCAGCATGGCTGCAATGAACTCTAGCTCAAGTCCCTGCAAACCTGTCATCATGACTCATGAAATCGTAATGGCAAGATTGCGAACAAACCATACCACGGGCAGGGAGAGAACCCGCAGGGAGTCATAGAACTCCAGACCGATGCACGAGCCACTGGGCCAACTGGCTATAATAAGATTCATCTAACTATGTATATTTAAACACCATAGGAAGATTAGCATAGGCACCACCGTGAGTCATGATGATGGCTTTGAGCTAGAGTTAGTCACAGCCACGTTGGTGGGAGATTCGTCTGCAAAAACTTTCATTTGTCGTCACAGTGGTGCACATGCTAACCTTCCTATGATGTATAAAATGCCTAGTTGGACGAATCTTATTGTAGCCAGCTGGCACAGGGGCTAGTGCGTTGGTCTGGCATTTTAGGACTCTCTGATCATAGGTTCTATCCCTGCCTGTGGTATGGTTTATGAATGGATTCAGGGAAACCAGAAGGCCAGACTTGAATCCTGGAGATGGGAAGCACAGTACATGCACTCTGAAGGAAGGGTGTTAATGTTGCAGTTTTACAACTCTAGTGTTGGCACACCTCTGGCAAGACAGTGATGGAGTGAATGATGATGAAGGTTTTTCTTTTACAGGCCACCATACCATGGTGGGAAACAGCCATTGAGTTAATAATAAAAAAAATTATATTCTCATGTGTATATAACTAAAATAATCCTGATACATTGAATACTAACATGTTTTATCTCCTGTATGTACTCACATATGTTTCACAAGACTGCCTTTTTGATTAAAACATTTCACACACTCTGAACACTGAAATGGTTTATCTCCTGTGTGTACTCGCATGTGTCACAAGACTACCTTTTCGAGTAAAACATTTCAGACACTCTGAACACTGAAATGGTTTTTCTTTTGTGTGTACTTGCATATGTGTCACAAGACTGCCTTTTTGAGTAAAACATTTCAGACACTCTGAACACTGAAATGGTTTTATTCCTGTGTGTATTTGCGTATGTGTCACAAGATGGTCTTTTTGAGTAAAACATTTCAGACACTCTGAACACTGAAATGGCTTATCTCTTGTGTGTACTCGCATATGTTTCACAAGATTGCCTTTTTCAGTAAAACATTTATGACACTCTGAACACTGAAATGGTTTATCTCCTGTATGTACTCGCATATGTGTCACAAGACTTCCTTTCTGAGAAAAATACTTCAGACACTCTGAACACTGAAATGTTTTATTTCCAGTATGTACTCGCATATGTGTCACAAGACTGCCTTTTTGAGAAAAACATTTCAGGCACTCTGAACACTGAAATGTTTTTTTTCCTGTGTGTATTTGCATATGTGTCACAAGACTGCTTTTTTGAGTAAAATATTTCAGACACTCTGAACACTGAAATGGTTTATCTCTTGTGTGCACTCGCATATGCTTCACAAGATTGCCTTTTTCAATAAAACATTTGAGACACCTTGAACACTGAAATGGTTTATCTCCCGTATGTACTCGCATATGTGTCACAAGACTGCCTTTTTGAGTAAAACATTTCAGACACTCTGAACAATGAAATGGTTTATCTCCTGTGTGTACTCGCATATGTTTCACAAGATTGCCTTTTTCAGTAAAACATTTCAGACACTCTGAACAATGAAATGGTTTATCTCCTGTATGTACTCGCATATGTTTCACAAGATTGCCTTTTTCAGTAAAACATTTCAGGCACTCTGGACACTGATATGGTTTATTTCCTTTATGTTTTTCCATATTTTTCAAGAGAGGAAATTTCATTTTATAATATTTTAGTTATACAACAGTGGTATCATTAATCTTTCTTACATACTCTAATGCATATTTCAAGTTTTACTCTTTTAAACTATTTTAGCCACTGAAGAAACAGTTTTCCTCATAAATATATTATCAGGTTATAAAACTATTTCCACTTATGAGCTCTAATTAAGTTTTTTTTTTGAACTTAAAGGATTGCAATGATTGTTTTGTTTGTAAAAAGATTGATGTATATATTAGAACTTTCAGATATACTGAAAAACATTATTATTATTATTTCTTAATTATGTTTAAACACATATTTTCTGAAAATTCTTAACTTCAGCATTACTAACTTGTATTTTTCTTTGAGCTACAATGCAATTTTTAGATAGAATTCTATTGATGAAAAATGTTTTTTATTAATATTACCAGACCATTTAAAAACTGATCAGAATCACAAGTGTTGTTATTCTTGCAATACTGAAGGTATAGTGTCCATTTAGGTACAACCTGGTAGTGTTCCAGAAAATACTTCTGCAGTATCAGTTGTTGTACAAAGCAGATGTTTGTTGACGTACTGGAGATATAATGTCTAGGAAGATACAACCTGGTAGTAGTCTTCCACAAAATACTTCTGCAATAGAAACATGAGTCAGTATAGTACAATATTCTACCATTACCAACACAACATATTGATCTAGAAAACAAAAAAATTGTTTGTATTATTATTTGTTTCACTAAATACAATTGTCATTAAAATTTTAAAGGAGTAAAAGAATTAAAGAAGTTTTCAGTCATGATATATAGTGGAACCTCAGTACTCAAACTTATGTCATTCCAGAAGGTTGTTCCAGTTCTGATCTGTTCCAGTATAAAACAAATTCTTCCTAACCAAATTTCTTTTGGTTAACCGTTATCATAAATCTTCATAGGCCCCATGGTGACTTATTCGTACAAATATAAATTTGTAGACAGCCTGTACTGTCTGCACAGACAGCCCATGATGTCTGCCAGATTAGTTCATATTTTGCACCATGCTGGTGCTGCCCTCTGTAGCCAGGCCTCTAGGTAGGCAAGCCAGCCTGCCGGCCCATGCCTCTCCCTCACTCACACAGCGGCCTAGCAGGAAGACACAAGTACTCCCAGCTCTCTCTCGTGGGCATGGCCCTCCCGGGCCATGGGCACAAACACACAAGCCTGTGTACCTACGACTTAACAATAAAGAAGCCTCCGAAGATCATATATCATTTAACCACCCGCTACCAGAATCCCAAACAAACCTCATTATAATTGGTAGCAGCGGTGCTCCGCAGCAGTTGTGTTCGCCCTGAGAGAGGGAGGAAGAGGTATGAAGTCATCTTCACTTCATCACCCTACACAAGAAGCATCCGTCTCTCAACGAGTTATCCTGATGTCGTGTCTGCACGTTTGAGCATCCAGACACAGGTACAAGCAGGATCCAGCCGAAATTTGCCGAAATTCTCCGAGAATTGTAATGGCGTCCTAGTGACCCTACGCTGTTTCTCAAGTCACGTGTTCAGCGTCACTTGTATGTTGCTGTTGTTGTTCAGCTCAGCACAGCTGTTTCAGCAAGCCAGAGGTGAATTTTGTGGTGATTTCTGCATCCAGTGTGTTTCCCCTGTGTTTGTGGGTGGGAGGAGGAACTGCCAGATGCCCGCCCTGCCATACACTCACGCACGCTCCTCACTACCAGCCTACCATACACCACTCACCACTGCCCACTCCCTCTGCTGTGTTTTCTGCTGTTTTTCGTATGAATTCATTGCCAGTGCTGTGTATCCGAGTGCCCGAGGCCACTCGAAGCTACGTGGATCACGACGTCACGTGGGTGTGGGCGATGTCACGTAGACCTACAAAGCCACGTGAGTTACCAGATGTCCCAGGCCTCATGCTGTGGTCTGCTGCCCGCATCACATCGACGCCACCCACGATGCTGCCCGACTTCATGACGTCACGATGTCTGCTGACGTCACCTCGCGATGTCTGCCTGACGTCACCTCACGATGTCTGTTGACGTCACCTCACGATGTCTGCCTGACGTCACCTCACGATGTCTCCTGACGTCACCACACGATGTCTGCTGACGTCACCTCACGATGTCTGCCTGACGTCACCTCACGATGTCTGCTGACGTCACCTCACGATGTCTGCCTGACGTCACCTCGAGATGTCTGTTGACGTCACTGCTGCTGACGTCACCTTGCGACATCACGCCTGACATCACATGATGTCACATCGAGTGTTCTAGTAATTATTTCAGTATTGTCGAGAAGATTGAGAGAAGATATATGTCGTGTGTTAATTAATTCCTCTCAGTCAGTGTTCTCACATTTTAGTATGTCTTAGTCAGTTTTATGCACAGAAAAGCATCATTTGCTAGTTAAGCCATGTTGTACCGTATGTACAGCGGTGTGTTTGTAAGTTTTCCGTGTGTCCAGTGAGGTCTGTGGTCAAACCCTTGAGTTGCACCACTGTGCTAAGTCACCCGCATGACCAGTGTTTGACAGCTGATTACTCAGCCCTGAGCGTATCAGCCCCCTTGTACAGAAAGCTTTTATGCTCGTCGCTGGTGATGTTCTGTAGAATCGTACCTGCTACGATTCCCATCGAGATTTGTTTCACTTCACCTCCAGACCGTCAGAGTGCAGTTATATGTAGAGAAACAAGTCTGGGGACGCTTAGACTAACCTCTGCTATAACTCCAACTGCCGAGAGAATGACGCGCTGTGTCAGCCTCGTGTCACAAGCTTCAGTGAGCAGCCTGCACAAAGATGTCGTCATTTTGACTGCTAGCTCTCTCACTGCAGTCTGGTGTATGATGTTACGACTCCCAGATGTTTCGCCCAGTCGTCTCTGCCACGACTCACTCCACGCTCGCAGGCAGTGACAGCCCAGCGACAGTACCAGTCGAGAAGTGTCCTCTTGAGTCGCTTGCCAGAAGTCCTGCCCAGTTGCCGAGTTTTGTCGACGCCTCACTCGAGGGCACCAGCATGTCGTGCCCCAGGTTGAGTGAAAACCTGCAGCGACTCCTACGATGTCTGCTTCACTATTCCAGAGGAGACCGTACCCTGTTACGTCACAGCTCAGCCGCAGCGATGTCTCCCGTGTTGCAGTATCTGTCCAGACGCAGGAAGGCGTGCAGTGATGCACTTCGATGCTCACTGCCTTTGACCACGATGTTTAGCACACCCCACATGTTTTTTTCTTCCCTCCCTGTAGGAAGTTTTTTTCCATGTCCATATGTATATATATGTTTTTATTTTGTGTTCTGTGCCCTGTTCCTACGAGAGACCGAGTTTCTTTTACTACCAGTATTGTCGCGTCATGACGACGCGTGGTAGGTGGCCGAGCATATGTAGACAGCCTGTACTGTCTGCACAGACAGCCCATGCTGTCTGCCAGCTTAGTTCATATTTTGCGCCATGCTGGTGCTGCCCTCTGTAGCCAGGCCTCTAGGTAGGCACACCAGCCTGCCGGCCCATGCCTCTCCCTCACTCACACAGCGGCCTAGCAGGAAGACACAAGTACTCCCAGCTCTCTCTCGTGGGCATGGCCCTCCCGGGCCATGGGCACAAACACACAAGCCTGTGTACCTACGACTTAACAATAAAGTAAGAAGCCTCCGAAGATCGTATATCATTTAACCACCCGCTACCAGAATCCCAAGCAAACCTCGTTATAAATTATATATTATATTATAATCAAATTAAGCCCTAAATCAACAAGGGTCATGCAGCACTGTGGGGCAGAAAATAGTGCTGAAAAAAAATAAAAAAGTGAGTGTAAGTCAAAGGCAGGTTCATCTGCAAGAAGGGAGGTTAAGGTAAGAGTGGTTGGGCGATGGCATCGGTGGATGTAAATATACCGCGAGCTCACTGGTAAACCAGACAATCATCAAGAAAGTTAAGAACTGAAATAAGGACCTAAGAAACCTCATTGAGAGGAATAGGATGTCGTTGCATGAGATACCCATTTGTAAGGCTAGTATGGCCGATGCAGAGACAGGAGAGTGCAGTCTCCTGAGTACGACAATAGTGGTAAGATGGCCATGAACCCAAAAGCAGTCACACTCAATCTTATGGTTAAAAACAGTGATCCTGATATCAGCCTTTCATTAAACAACTTATATGCACTGAACAGCAAATGTAATTATTATACAGCAGATCAAGCAAAGACATTATTAGTTAATTACGATGTCAGATGTTAGACCAAACATCATGATGACCTCAGAGCATTACTGAATTCTCTGCATACCAGTATGTCACCAAAACCTGGCTAAAGCTGGGTAATACAGATGTTTATGACACTCCTGGTTACACAACCATACACAACTGTAGGACAGATCAGCAAAGGGGCAGAACAGCTATATACTACTCTGATCAACTTGAATGTATCACAAATTCTAGGAAACATGATGACTGATGCACATATCAACACAGACCACTTGCTGCTCACAGGAGATTTCAACATAAATCTACTACACAACCAGGACCCAAAATTAACCGAATTCACAAACACTATGAGCAACTGCTTGTTGCTACCAACAATAACAAAACCTACAAGAATCTGCAAGACAAGTATCTCCTTATTCGACCACATCTGGACTAACACAATATACCCTTTAAAATCAGGAATGATCACAGACAACACCACAGACCACTACCCTACTTTTCTCATAACCAATCTAGGTAAATTGAACCAAGACACTACTAAAGTTACCTTCAGACTACATAACAAAACAGGTGTTAATAACTTTATAACAGTTGTCTCTTCACTTTTTAAGGCCTCTGGTATTTCACCTAGATCTAAGCTCTTTCTCCAAAGAATACTGAGAGCTTATGCAAGTGGTACTTTGCACTTCCTTATAAATAATGCATTCCATGAATCTGGTCCTGGTGCTAATTATTATTATTATTATAATCAAAAAAAGAAGCGCTAAGCCACAAGGACTATACAGCTCCTGGTGCTAAGTGAGTGGGCATGTTGTTCATTTCTTTTTTGAAATTTATGGGGTTTGTACTAATGTCAGTTAGTTGGTCTGGGCAACCCCTCTGCTGGAGTGAAAAATATTTCTGCATTTTTTTGCCTTGTTGTCATTTAGTGAGTTGCTGAACACTGACTCATACTGTTCTTATGGGATTTCACTCATTTAAGAACACAAGAACATAAGGAAGGAGGAACATTGCAGCAGGACTGTTGGCCCATGCTAGGCAGGTCCTTCATAGACCCATCCCACTAATAGAATATTTGCCTTCATAAGAACATAAGAAATAATGAACACTGCAACAGGCCTACTGGTCTATGTGAGGCAGCTCCAATTTTCCCCACTGGCTTAAGCCAATGCCTTGACCTAGTCAGGTCAGACATGTTACTTAAGGGAGGAGCACTGCGTCTCACCTAGTAGCTAGTCAGGTCCAACTCACACCCGCCCACACCCACTCATGTATTTATCCAACCTATTTTTAAAACTACACAATGTCTTAGTGTCTATGACAATACATGGGAGTTTGTTCCACTCATCCACAACTCTATTACCAAACCAGTGCTTTCCTATATTATTCATGAATCGGAATTTTTCTAATTTAAACACATTGCTGCGAGTCCTGTCTATGTTAGATATTTTTAGCACGCTATTTACATCCCCTTTATTAATTCCTGTTTTCCATTTATACGCCTCAATCATATCCCCCATAATTCTATGCCTTTCTAGAGAGTGCAGATTCAGGGCCCTCAGTCTATCCTCACAGGGTAGATTTCTGATACATAGGATCAATTTTGTCATCTTTCTTTGTACGTTTTCCAGAGCATTTATATCCATTCTGTAATACGGTGACCAAAACTGCACAGCATAATCTAAATGCGACCTAACCAAAGATATATAGAGTTAAAGAACAACCTGAGGACTTCTATTATTTATACTTCTTGCTATGAAGCCAAGGACTCTGTTAGCTTTATTGTGAACACTAATGCACTGTTGTCTTGGTTTTAGATTACTACTCACCAGAACTCCTAAATCCTTTTTGCAGTCCTTAATATTAAGATCTACATTATTTAGTTTATATGTGGCATGGTTATTTTCCTGTCCAACATTTAGTACTTTACATTTGTCTATATTAAACAGCATCAGCCACTTCTCCGACCATTGCATGAGTTTATTCAAATCATCCTGGAGTGCCCTAATGTCCTCATCAGAATGAACTGGGCGGCCTATTTTGGTGTCATCAGCAAATTTGCTTATGTCGCTATTTATTCCCTCATCTATGTCATTTATGTTGGTTGCGAACAACAAGGGGCCCAACACTGACCCCTGTGGAACACCATTTGTGACGTGCCCCATTGTGATTTCTCCCCATTTACGCAAACTCCCTGCTGCCTATTCGTCAATCATGCCTCTACCCAGGAAAAAATTTCTCCTATTCAGTGTGCCTTAAGTTTCCTCAATAACCTCTGATATGGAACTCTACCGAAAGCCTTACTGAAGGCCATATACACAATATCATATTCAATACCATGATCTACCTCCTCAAATACCTTAGTGAAGAAAGTCAGTAAACTTGTAAGACAGGAACACCCCTTTGTAAAACTGTGCTGAGATTCATTAATCAATTTATGCTTTTCGAGATGGCTATGAATTGCTTCGGCAGTTATTGATTTCATAAATTTTCCCACTGTGGAGGTAAAGCTTATTGATCTATAGTTCGATGCTAGGGACCTGTCACCTGCCTTGTAAATAGGTATTATATTTGCCATTTTCCACTTATCAGGAACTATGCCAGTTTGCAGTGATATGTTGAAAAGATTAGCCAAAGGCATGCTAAGTTCCTCTTTACATTCCTTTAACACCCTTGCAAACAGTTTATCAGGGCCCGGAGATTTGTTAGGTTTTGATTTCTCCATTTGTCTGAGAACCATATCACAAATTACCGCAATCATGCATAGTTTATCATCCTGTTCTACATAATTTATTATTTCTGGAATTTCACTAGTATTTTGCTGAGTGAAAACTGAGTGTAAGTAGGTACTGAGAATTCCACACATATCCTTATCACTATCAATGATCTGGCCTGAGTTACTCTTAAGTGGGCCAATCTTGTCCCTAATCTTACTTCTGTACACCTGAAAGAATCCTTTTGGGTTAGTCTTCAAATCCCTTGCGACTTTAGCCTCATAATCCCTTTTTGCTTCTCTTATTCCTTTTTATATTTCTACCTTTGAATATATTGATTTTTAACTGCCCATCCCCTCTTTTGATATGCCTATATATGCCTACCTTTCGACCAATGAGATGTTTTAATCTACTGCTCATCCATTTGGGATCATTTCTGTTAGATCTAATTTCCAAGTTGTCTGGCCAGCTAGAACTATGCTCTGAAAAACGTCATATTGGCAACCAAGATCACCTACCTGACCCATAGTCAGGACATCCCAATTTAGCCCACCCAGGTAATTTTTCAGTCCCATGAAATCGGCCAAGCAAAAGTCTGGGACAGAGATTTGATTGCAGTTATCTGGGTAATTCCATTATATATTGAAACTAAGTGATTTGTGATCGCTTTCCCCAAGCTCATCATTAACCTCAAGATTATTAAGTAGTGATACGTTGTTGGTTCTGTCACAAACTGTTTTGAAAAGCAATCCTGAACGATATCAAGAAAGTCACTTGACTCAAGATTTCCTGTCACATTGATCCAATCAATTTGTCTAAAGTTAAACTCTCCCATTAACACAACATTTCCATATCTAGATGCCTTATGAATTTCGTCTCATAGCAGCTTACTGCACTCTCTGTCAAGGTTTGGGGGCCTATAAATCACACCCAAAATTAACTTTTCATGACACTCAAAAAACTGTAGCCAGATTCTGTGTCCGATGTTTCTAATCTTATATCATGTCTAACACAACAATTTAAATTATCTCTGACATACATCGCCACTCTACCACCCTTCCTGTTGACCCTATCAGTGTGGAATAGTTTATAACCCTGTATGCTGCATTCAGAAGGCATTTCTCTATCAAGTTGAACCAGGTCTCTGTTATAGCAATAATATCTATATTACCTGCACTTGCAAGTAATCTGAGCTCATCTATCTTATTTCTTAGACTCCTACTATTTGTATAGTAAACCTTCATAAAAACTCTTAACAGCATTTAGTAACTTACTACCTATTCTATATATTTGCAACATCTTTAAGGGAGCTAGTCACTCGTTGCCCTTTACTATCTCTCTTTGCTTGATGATCAGTTAATTTGCCTTTACTCGCAACTTTATTTCCTGTTCATCGTTAGTATACAAATCTCTCCTCAATAATGGTCCAATTATACAGGAAGTTCTTAGCTTGGATTTTGCATAGGAATAGAAATATTTTGGGTTTCTTGCAATATCCTGCATGGTCCTTTGTTTTCTTTGTACTTCTTGTGTTAGGTATGACATCTTAAGTTTTTGCTCTAATTCAATGATCTCTCTGCTAAGACTGTCTTTCCTCTGTTGAACATATCATGGCTCACTGACAGGAAGCAGAGAGTGTCCATAAATGGGGTTAAATCCGAGTGGGGATCTGTGACAAGTGGCGTTCCACAGGGATCAGTCTTGGGCCCGTTGTTGTTTATAATATATATCAATGATCTTGATGAGGGAATTACTAGTGAAATGAGCAAATTCGCTGATGACACAAAGATAGGTAGGATAATTGATTCAAACATAGATATCAGGGAACTAAAGGAGGATTTAGACAAATTCAGGACCTGGTCAGAAAAGTGGCAGATGCAGTTCAATGTAGATAAATGCAAGATTCTGAAGCTTGGGAGTGTCCATAACCCTAGCACTTATAAGTTAAATAATGCAGAACTTAGCCATACAGTTTGTGAAAAGGACTTGGGGGTTATGGTAAGCAGTAACCTTAAACCAAGATAACAATGCCTAAACGTATGTAATAAGGCGAACAGATTACTGGGATTTATATCAAGAAGTGTAAGCAACAGAAGTCCAGAGGTCATACTGCAGCTTTATACATCATTAGTAAGGCCTCACCTAGATTATGCAGCCCAGTTCTGATCTCCATATTACAGAATAGACATAAATTCATTAGAAAACATTTGGCGTAGAATGACTAAATTAATACATAGCATTAGAAATCTTCCTTATGAAGAAAGATTGAAGACCCTTAAATTACATTCACTTGTTAAACGAAGAATGAGGGGAGACATGATCGTTGTGTATAAGTGGAAGATGGGTATTAATAAATGTGACATAGAAAAGGTCTTGAGGATATCTCCCCAAGAGAGAACCCGCAGTAATGGATTCAAATTAGACAAGTTTAGATTTAGAAAGGATATAGGAAAGTATTGGTTTGGAAATAAAGTAGTTGATGAGTGGAACAGTCTACCTAGTTGGGTTATTGAGGCTAAAACGTTGGGTAGTTTCAAATTTAGGTTGGATAAATGCATGAGTTTGACGGGTTGGATTTGAGTGGGGCTTGCATATGAGTGGATAGGGTTAACAGAGCTTATTTCTTGGGTGGCACTGAAAATTGGTTGGGCAAATGTTTTGTTAGTGTGATGGATTGTAAAGGGCCTGCCTAGTATGGGCCAGCAGGCCTTCTGCAGTGTTCCTCCTTTTTAATGTTCTTATGTTAACTGTATACCACCTGTGCAAATAAATATGAGCTGGAGTATAATGCAGCTGAGAACAAAGATCTGTTGAAACAGTAAACCAATACATACAAGAAGTGCACTCTCATTAAAAGTTTCATGAGGAAAGGGATCAGGAGAACACAACAGCACATTGCCTATAACGGGATGGATAATCACTGAACGAACTTCAGGCTCTTGTAACTGGACATATACTGGGGAAAACTGGGAGATCAACACCTGGTGCTCTCTCCAATTACCCCTGAAGATTCCTTTGTAAAGTAATTTTTCACGAAGATAGGTATGCGAACAATGAGAAGTGATAAAATCTACAGGCTAGTAGGGTCAGTGAAGTCAATATGTAGATGCAATGGAAAGTATGTAAGCAAAGAGGAATCAGAATGCTGTA